>NC_089800.1:86531901-86669401 GCF_029633855.1 Hoplias malabaricus
GGGTGAAAGGGAGGACATTTTTTACGTTAGGATTAGTTAAGATTCCTAGATGTTTCGTGATCACTAAACGAGCTTCTGTCAACTTGGTATCATGTCTAAAATGTAAATGTGCTACAATTACATAGCAATTCATGGTTATTTTACGTTCACTAAGGGGGCCCCCATCCACAGGTGGTGCTGTTTCACGACGTACACTTAAAGTCTCTGTTTTGAACCCAAAAAAGTGCTTTGAAGGCATTTGAAAGAGTTTTCTGTTAGCGATAGCTTTTAGCGATAGATTTTGTGTTTAGTTTATAACTTTTAAAGATTAGGGAAGGTTTTAAGGCTGATTATTCACACAGGGTTGCCAGATAATGTCAGGATTCAGGCATATATCATGTTGTTAGTTGGAGGGTGGAGTGGTATACACACACTTCAATTTCTGGTTACATGTATTGTTGTTGCATAAAATTAAATGTAAACCTGGACAGCAAAATAAACCTTTTTTTTCTACTTGAAAGTGGTGGGATTTTTCTCCAGCCCATCACCATTAGTCCAGTAGGAAAATACCTCGTTCTAAGCACAAACACCATAAGATGTTAAATCTTCACATAGGCCCCAGCCCATTCTCCTCCTACCTGGAAGCACAACATCATGAGTTCATCACAGGAGTCATCCTGTAGGTCCAAACCTTCATTTGTATTTCAAGGAAATAAGCTCATAAATCTTCTGGAAGGCTCAATCGCGGGGTCTGGTGTCCCAGCCCCACTCACATTTAATCCTATCCACACCATATACCCAAACTGGCCTCACGTAAATAAGGCTGTACCCAGCCCCACTGGCACCGTTAATGCATTCTCAGTGCCACCAGTTCCATCTGGATCTATAGTCACCTGCCCAGTCTTCCATGGACCTAGAAACACATTCCAACTTTACAGTTTTCTCTGAAAGCTCCTTCACAGCTACCTCTACTTTTCAGCCTCTGAAGGCAAACTGCACAAGTAAGGATGTGGTAGAATTAGCTTCAAATCCCATACTACCTATCCCTTACCACTCTTACATTATATACTACAGCTTGGTCCATATTCGGGGCATGTGTTTTCAACATAATTTATGTAATCCTGCTTGTTCAGGACACAGAACTACAGGAGCTTGTTATATTCATCAGGAGGTGATCTGTGAGTGCATTTATTAGCGATTTGTTATCGTTTGTTCAGCAGTTAACATTCAATATGCAAACCCAACAGCAGCAGCCGACTGGCTTGTCATTCCGCCCGTGTTCCGGCTCACTCTCCCTGAATCTGCCGCTGTGTGCAGAACTGTCACAGCAAAGCCTTCGCCCATCTTCCCCGCTCGGCTCCAGCCACCCGCCCTCCCTCATACTTGTCCTCTCTGCTCTCCCATGCATATTCAAATCGCACCCAAGACTGATTGGTTAATTAAGATTCAGTCAGGATGAATTTGTGGAGCTGGGGTAAGGGAGATGGCTGTGCTTACCAAGGTGTGCTTAACAGTCCAACCAGCATCACGTTGGTCTACTTTAATCTGGCCTCCACGTCTCACTGTCAAAAGCCCTCTGCTTTAAAGACGGCCTCTCAGTGAGGGGAAGAGAAGGAATGCAATGCAGCGTCTCAGTTTAGTGAACTTCACCATTTTGCTCTTCACTAATACGCAGTGTTTAAGGAAGAAGATCACTGCACGCTTCGGAAGGACAGCTTTAATGAGATATGAAGATTTTACAGTCATCTATACTGTGAAAGACTGGGGAGGTTACGACCTTTCTACTAACACTGGTTAACATCAAACTGGAGAACCGTAAGAGTACCACGCTTTTTCTGTTATTTGTATTTATTGTTATCCCAGTAAACAAGGACCGTCCCTGGACGTTCAAAATAGGTCTAAAAGTAGTCTGTCTGTCAAGGACATATTTTAAACGTCAATGGACGTCCAAAATCCATTTTAATAAGTTAGTTAAGTGGTGACCAATCGATAACGTCAGTGGACGTCCAAAATGCGTTTTATACAAGTAATTTATTTCGGGACCAATTAATAACGTCAATGGACGTCCAAAATACGTCTAATAGTCGTCTTTTCAATGTCTGTGTTTGGACGTCTTTTCAACTTTCATTTTCAACCTTAAGAGAACGTTGATTAGACGGCAGTCATTACGTTATTTCAACGTTGAATCAACGGCTCTCCCAACAGTTTACAGCACTGTTTCTGCGATTCTTCTTCAGGTTCATAACAGAGTGTTTGTAAGAATTTAGTGAAATGGTGCCACCATGAATTTGAGTTCAGTGATTTATAAAATAACTATAAAACCTAATGAATCATAACCAAGAAAAGTTATAGATGTCTAGGCTGTGCCGTTACATAAGTACTCACTTTTGGAGATCTTACAAATAAAAACATGGCACATAAATGTTAATAAATTGTTTCAAATGATTTTTATGTTTAATAATGAGAGTTTTAATGGTTAATAATTGTTTGATAAACACCTTAAAGGTCATTAATATTAACTCATAATACTCGGAAATGGCAACAGTGACATTTTTTATTGTGTAACTTTGAAAATGTCAAATATTTTATATAAAAAAAACACTAAGACCTTACAATTAGTCATTTCATATCGTCCATCACTGTCCAGTTAAAAAAATTTTCTCCCAAATCAATACCTTTACATGAGAGGGAAAAAACCTTCAACTAACTTTCAGTGGAAGTGAATGTAAAAAAGATTTTATTCTGAGTAATTCTGGTGCATTTCTATTGGTCCATTCATCATAAAATTTTGATTTGAAGGACATCTGCTGTGTTCAAATGAATAATAAAATAAATCCACAAAAATGTAGGTTGGTGGTTTATTCATTAACCTTAAACGTGTATACCAATATTTGATTAAAATTTCAGACTTAATGTTGCATTATAAATTAATTTTATATACATGTAAGGTGTTTACATCCTAATTAATATCCCTTAATAAACAGATTTATGCAAATATGTAAACCTTTATAAATGTAGTCGTTCTTAAATTGCACCAAAATTATCATAAGATCAAATGGAGTAGAATGAATATAATTACTAGAATAAATAGCTCCCAAAAATATCAACAAGATTAATGAAATTATCTAGTGGTAGAGAGGAGGGGTATAGGCCGGGTCTAACATTAGAAGTGTGGGCTGGGGAGAGTGTGAAGAAAGCTGTTCTTTATTCTTCAACACAATCTATGAAATATTTATGATTTTAAATAAAAAAAACAATACTTTTTGAATACACATTTACTAATATGCAGGCTGCTTCACAAACAAATCCAATCAGAATTCTAGGTGTATCAACAGAAAACAGATGTATACACATAGTGAATCTTATTACAATCTCATCCCAAATGTAGTGGAAGCGCTAAAGCGGGTTGAGGGTCTATCATTTACTTTTGTCATTTTTACTGTCTATGAGGCTAATGTTTCTACCCAGTAAACAATTAGCCGCTGATTCAACGTTGAAATAACGTAACGACTGCCGTCTAATCAACGTTCTCTTAAGGTTGAAAATGAAAGTTGAAAAGACGTCCAAACACAGACATTAAAAAGACGACTATTAGACGTATTTTGGACGTCCATTGACGTTATTAATTGGTCCCGAAATAAATTACTTGTATAAAACGCGTTTTGGACTTCCACTGACGTTATCGATTGGTCACCACTTAACTAACTTATTAAGATGGAATTTGGACATCCGTTGACGTTTAAAATATGTCCTTGACGGACAGACTACTTTTAGACCTATTTTGAACGTCCAGGGACGTTCCTTGTTTACTGGGTACAGAGTAGCGTAATTTTATAGCTAACTAGCATTTAGCATTGTGCAGCATTGTGTGCTGCCATTTCTCATGAGTCTGAATGGGGATTGGCAGTACATCAGATAAAAACATAGTCAGAAAGATCAGGAAGAATTTTTTTTTTTCCCTTATTGTGATAGAGTGGACTGTAGGATGACGTAAAGTTCCTCCAGGGCCATGGTGCAACTGAGAGCCAGACTTTACTGAATACAACAGAATGACCAAGATATAGACATGAATCACTGTACACAAACACACAACAATGAAGATATCAGAAGATATTCCATAGCAGACCGCAAAATGTATAGATTTATGTTTGAGTAATGTACCAAAGTCACAACGTCAGGTTTGGCGTTATAACTCAGGGGAGGTTCGATGTACAGACATGATCCACAAATGAAATGGTGGTTCTTAGAGTAAGATTAAGTTTAATTAATGGTTAAAAATCTATTTATTAAGAGTTCTTAATTATGTAGTTAACACATTAATCATCATGAATAATTAGTTATTACACATAGATAGAAAGGGCAGTGATGACCAGCTGTTTACCATATAGTGAACCCACATCCATCTACACTGTTAAACCTCTTGGCAGATACTGACCTTACGTTGTCTTCTTCATCAGTCGACATTAACCCTGTTAGCTTCAGCACATATTTGTTGATAAGTTTATCCGTTTTATGAATTAACCAGCAACAAAGTGTTTTTTATACATCACTGACACTGCTGTGTACATTAACGAGTGAAATGGCTAAATTCACATTCTCCAGTCTGAGCTTGTTCTTTACCTCGACATTTCCAAAAAGTTCTCTGACACTTCCTATCTCTGTGTTAACAAACGATTATTCATTTCAACCTAATTAATAACCATGTAATAAACAGGGTTTTAAAACCATTTATAAACATTTATAATTGTAGTCTTATTTTTAAAGTGGTACCAAAACAATAACAGATCTATCATCTGTCCAACCAGTGAGGAACCCAGCTCCAAATATCACCTACAATCATACGTTCATCAGAAGCAGCAGCTCACAGCTTCACAGCCCAGTAACAGGTTAACTTCCAAACACCATTCACACATCAGATCAATCAGCAGCAGCTCGTCTATCAAACCAGAGAGTGACCACCCACCACCCACCACCACCATCATCACTATCATTTTCATCATCATCATAATCATCATCATATTCCAGCCTCATATATGATAACATAAATTCATTCATTCATTCATTATCTGTAACCCTTATCCAGTTCAGGGTCGCGGTGGGTCCAGAGCCTACCTGGAATCATTGGGCGCAAGGCGGGAATACACCCTGGAGGGGGCGCCAGTCCTTCACAGGGCAACACACACACACACACACACATTTACTCACACACTCACACCTACGGACACTTTTGAGTCGCCAATCCACCTACCAATGTGTGTTTTTGGACTGTGGGAGGAAACCGGAGCACCCGGAGGAAACCCATGCAGACACAGAGAGAACACACCACACTCCTCACAGACAGTCACCCGGAGGAAACCCACGCAGACACAGGGAGAACACACCACACTCCTCACAGACATTCACCCGGAGGAAACCCACGCAGACACAGGGAGAACACACCACACTCCTCACAGACAGTCACCCGGAGGAAACCCACGCAGACACAGGGAAAACACACCACACTCCTCACAGACAGTCACCCGGAGGAAACCCACACGGACACAGGGAGAACACACCACACTCCTCACAGACAGTCACCCGGAGGAAACCCACACAGACACAGGGAGAACACACCACACTCCTCACTGTCAGTCACTCGGAGGAAACCCACACAGACACAGGGAGAACACACCACACTCCTCACTGTCAGTCACTCGGAGAGGGACTCGAACCCACAACCTCCAGGCCCCTGTGACTGCGACACTAACCTGCTGCTGCTGAATTTAAATATAAAAATAGCATACAGCCTTCATTCTGGACATCAATCCAATAGCTTAATGTTATACAAATTAAATATGCAAATTATATGGAAACCATAGCAGCAGCCCAGCACTGTTCTGAAGACCTTTACAGACAGCATCATTATAATACAATGTACCAGCAAACTACTAACGAGCAGCTCTCTAGTGGATTCAGTGTCTGCAGAGCTGATGTTTGTTGTTGTTGTTGTTGTTTTTGTTTGAAAATGTCTTTTGCTAAAAGAAACTAAAACTGGCAACCGTTGCTGACTTGGACATTAAACAGTCTTTTCTTTCTCTCTCTCTCTCTCTCTCTCTCTCTCTCTCTCTCTCTCTCTCTCAGTCAGAGCTCAGGCAGAAACATCTGAGATTAATCCTGAAGAGGTAATAACCTGAAAGGCAGAATGACCATGATTATGGTTCATGTTAAAAAGCCCCTGAGATGAGAAGCGGTTGCAATATCTCTCTTAATCACGCCATTGTGTTGCTGGGCATGCCTTCACGTGCCAAACGGAGAATATCAATAAACGTGAAGCACAAGCACATATGCCGCCTCATTTCCCGACAAGGCAGAGGAAGGGAGGGGAGGGGAGGGGAGGGGAGAGAAAAGAGGAATGAAAAGGAAGGAGATGGGAGAGCTCATTATTTGAGATTCAGGCTGGCTTTGCTGAGTTCAGTCACGCGTTTGACACACCTCTGGTGTCTTACTAATTTCACTGTTGAGTGACCTGACTAACCAGATTTTCTGTTCAGCACCCCACGGTGCAACGTTCACCTGGAACAAATATCAGGAATAATTAAATAATCATCCCCCCATCATGTGTCTCGAAGCAGCTCCGTGGGCAGGGCACGTCTAGTCCAATTCAAACACATCAAATGACGTAAGACCTGGCGCTGATAGCTCACTCTCGCAAGCTTCTACTTCTATTAGGTCTAAAGGGACCCCACAGCCTTTGAGTCCAGGGTCTTAGGCGCGGTTTGGGTTTGGCTCACGTCGAGTACTACTCTGACCTTAAAACTGAAATGATTTTATAAAGAGTTCAGTCTGTACGTATGTGTGTGTTTGTAGGTGCCTGGGTGAGTACGAAATTGTCCACAGGTGTGTGTGGGTGTGTGTGTGTGTGTGTGTGTGTGTGTGTGTGTGTGAGAGAGAGAGAGAGAGAGCAAATGGTTGAGTGTGTGATATTGTTCACAGGTGTGAGTGTGTGTGTGACCATGTGAGTGTGAATGACTGGGTGAGTGTGTGAAACTGTTGCCGGGTGTGTGCATGTGTGTGTGAGTGACTGGGTGAGTGTATGAAATTATCCACAGGTGTGAGTGTGTGAGTGACTGGGTGAGTGTGTGAAACTGTCCACAGGTGTGAGTGTGTGAGTGAATGGGTGAGTGTGTGAAACTGTTCCTGGGTGTGAGTGTGTAAGTGAATGGGTGAGTGTGTGAAATTGTTTGGAGGTGAGTGTGTGAGTGACTGGGTGAATGTGTGAAACTGTCCACAGGTGTGAGTGTGTGAGTGAATGGGTGAGTGTGTGAGTGACTGGGTGAGTGTGTGAAACTGTCCACAGGTGTGAATGTGTGAGTGAATGGGTGAGTGTGTGAAACTGTCCACAGGTGTGAATGTGTGAGTGACTGGGTGAATGTGTGAAACTGTCCAAAGGTGTGAGTGTGTAAGTGAATGGGTGAGTGTGTGAGTGACTGGGTGAGTGTATGAAATTATCCACAGGTGTGAGTGTGTGAGTGACTGGGTGAGTGTGTGAAACTGTCCACAGGTGTGAGTGTGTGAGTGAATGGGTGAGTGTGTGAAACTGTTCCTGGGTGTGAGTGTGTAAGTGAATGGGTGAGTGTGTGAAATTGTTTGGAGGTGAGTGTGTGAGTGACTGGGTGAGTGTGTGAAACTGTCCAAAGGTGTGAGTGTGTAAGTGAATGGGTGAGTGTGTGAGTGAATGGGTGAGTGTGTGAAACTGTTCCTGGGTGTATGAGTGAATGGGTGAGTGTGTGATCTGTGATTATGTCCAGGGTGTGCTCCTGCATTGACCCAGTCGGACCCTTATTAGCATGTAGTGCTTCCCAAAAAAGATCTCGTGATTAAAAACACCTCAACACACTTGAAGTAGAACACTACTCGCTAACACTGTTAGAGCTTCCAGAGAAGGACAGACCATCCTGCTTTATCAGGAAGAGCCAGGACAATTCTGACCTCTGTGACCACTCTGGTCTTTAATCCACTGTCAGAGAGCATCATTAAAATCAACAGTGGTATCCCAGAACCCTATCAGATTTAACAAGCACAGAAAGGTGAGGTCCAGTCCTTCAGTGAGGTCCAGTCCAGCTGCGGCTCGTGCTCTATCACGTTATCTCTTCTGTGTTGGTCGGGGGGAAGCGAGCGTGGGCAGAGCGGGCACAGAGCGGGCACACAGCTCTGCCAGGCAGCTGATAAGGACGGCAGGAGCAGCTGGCATGGAGTGGAATCATCTCCTGCCAAAAGCGCTGCAGCTTCCAGCCAGCCAGTCCTGACAGGACGCCACCGAGCAGAGACGCAGTGCTTCATTAATATTCACACAAGCAAAATGTCAGAGAAACTTATTTCCCTCCCCACACACACACACACACACACACTCATACAACACAGCATCAACAACCAGGGAGAGCCAATAAAGCCCAGAGCCCCTCTGAGCTCCACTGTACCTACGTTTCTCTGCCTTCCCGTGTGATCCCGGATAAATTTGTCAGAATCACAGCCTACAACTGGACAGCTTGACTGCCGGCTCCATCCGTGACAGTGACTGACAGCCAGTGGCTTTAAATTGAAGGCTACAGCTAAATGGAAGCTTTCCCCACATGGATCCTACACAGGGCACTGAGTGCACATTTAAGATTCCAGCAGCCAAACAAATACATTACCAAAGCACAAAAAGCTAATGATCATTTTCATCATCATCATTCCTTGCGAAGTTCATTAAGTGCAGCTAATGGTTTCATTAACCTGCCTCACGTGCACTTTAATGAAGACTTCCTCTGCCTTTAGCTGCCCTTTTCCAACTCATAATCATCACATCAGGCATAACTTTGCATATTTTTATGTATCGCAGGAAAGGAGGCGCAGGGGATTTTCATAAAATGCCTGCTGTGGGTGCCAGCCATATACTAAGCATTAGAACACTAGTGGGCAAAAGCAGGGACCAGCCACTCAAAATAGTCATTAACAAAATGGATATTTCTGAGGATGTTAGGAGGGTTTAGATTTAACAAAATCCACTCGTATACAGTAGGGGAAGGGAACCTAATCTATACTGAAATACAGGAGTTTTCAAAAGTCCTGGTCAGATCCTCTCCTTGAGTCACTGTTTGTGAGGAGTGTGGTGTGTTCTCTCTGTGTCTGTGTGGGTTTTCTCCGGGTGACTGTCTGTGAGGAGTGTGGTGTGTTCTCCCTGTGTCTGCGTGGGTTTCCTCCAGGTGCTTTGGTTTCTTCCCACAGTCCAAACATGCACATACTGGTAAGTACTGAGAGGTTGTGTGAAAGTATCAAGTGATGTGAGTGTGTGTGTGACTGGATGAGTGTGTGAAACTGTGCACAGGTGTGAGTGTGTGAGTGGATGGGTGAGTGTGTGAAACTGTCCACGGGTGTGTGAGAGTGACTGGGTGAGTGTGTGAAATTGTTTGGAGGTGAGTGTGTGAGTGTGTGAGTGACTGGGTGAGTGTGTGATACTGTCCACTGGTGAGTGAGAGTGACTGGGTGAGTGTGTGATACTGTCCACTGGTGTGAGTGTGTGAGTGGATGGGTGAGTGTGTGAAATTGTTTGGAGGTGAGTGTGTGAGTGTGTGTGTGACTGGGTGAGTGTGTGATACTGTCCACAGGTGAGTGAGAGTGACTGGGTGAGTGTGTGAAATTGTTTGGAGGTGAGTGTGTGAGTGTGTGAGTGACTGGGTGAGTGTGTGAAATTGTTTGGAGGTGAGTGTGTGAGTGTGTGAGTGACTGGGTGAGTGTGTGATACTGTCCACTGGTGTGAGTGTGTGAGTGGATGGGTGAGTGTGTGACATTGTTTGGAGGTGAGTGTGTGAGTGACTGGGTGAGTGTGTGATACTGTCCACAGGTGAGTGAGAGTGACTGGGTGAGTGTGTGAAATTGTTTGGAGGTGAGTGTGTGAGTGTGTGAGTGACTGGGTGAGTGTGTGAAATTGTTTGGAGGTGAGTGTGTGAGTGTGTGAGTGACTGGGTGAGTGTGTGATACTGTCCACTGGTGTGAGTGTGTGAGTGGATGGGTGAGTGTGTGACATTGTTTGGAGGTGAGTGTGTGAGTGACTGGGTGAGTGTGTGATACTGTCCACAGGTGAGTGAGAGTGACTGGGTGAGTGTGTGAAATTGTTTGGAGGTGAGTGTGTGAGTGTGTGAGTGACTGGGTGAGTGTGTGAAACTGTCCACAGGTGAGTGAGAGTGACTGGGTGAGTGTGTGAAATCGTTTGGAGGTGAGTGTGTGAGTGACTGGGTGAGTGTGTGAAACTGTGCACAGGTGTGAGTGTGTGATTGAGTGACTGGGTGAGTGTGTGAAATTGTTTGGAGGTGAGTGTGTGAGTGACTGGGTGAGTGTGTGATGCCCTGTGATGTACTGGTGCTCTGCTCAGTGTGTGTTTTTATCCTATGATTCCAGGCTCTGGACACACTTCAGTCCTGATCAGTATGAAGTGGTTAAAGAAAGGTATAATAATTAATTTTCAATGTCAGTTGAAAGACCCATACTCCTGGCGACCAAAGAAAACCCAGTAGACCTTTCATTATTGAAAGAGAATATCCCTCTGCAAAATCATAGCTATGACATAGCTAATGAAGGTGGCCCTGAGATAAGAAAATAGACACAAAAGAAGAACCCTGACAAAAAAGTGGATAACGTTCACATAACAATGCACTTCCCAACAGATTGATGTCGTTATATTTAGGCGTTGTGTCTTCTGTGTAATTTTATATTCAATAAATTCATTTTCCTCTGACCTCAGACAGTAATAAAACAGGGAAGGTGTTTCCATCAGAATCAGTACAACGTTTTCTGACCTTGTCTTACTTTTAAAAAATGGCCATTTTGACTGGAACCTAGATAAATCAGGAGCGGTCTCTGACATTCGCACAGAGCTGCACAGTCCCCTTGATATATATCTCTTATTCACAGGGTATTTATTGTCTTCTAGATATTATCCTGATTATTTTGTCCTGCAAAGCTTCAGTCTGTTTGTACACAGTGACCTGAAGTCCAGGACTCCATGTGTCTCCTCAGGAATAAAATCACGTCGGCTGCTGGCACAGCCGGATCGCGCCATGTATACAAAGAAGAAGACAAAAGCGTGGCTATAAATTACACCGTGACAAGGAATCAGCAAATAAATCACCTTGGGGTGGCCTACACACAGAGAGCATAATTCATTTCTCTCTCCAGAGGTGAGAACAGTTAAGCAAGAACCTTCAGAGCCACAGGATGAATTGTGTCTTTTAAAACATTCCTGGTGTTCTATTAAAAATTAATGTCTGCATTAACTACAGTGTAAAACCTTTTTCAGGAGCTGGCTAATGGATCACTGATAGCATGGCCATGTCCGAAAGTGCAGTGTCCGAGACATTTAGATGTAAAGCAGGGCTTAAAACCAGGGCCGTAGCTTAATGACTGCTCTATAATAGGTATTAGGCCAAAAGTGCTGGAAATAATATTCCAGTACATTATGAAACGCTGTGTTAATACACAGAAGATGAACCAAAAAAAGCACAATGCTCCTGTGTCCTTCTGACCCTCTCCCGCTTTTATTTAATAAAAGCACCTGCCAATGCTTTTTTTTTTTTTTCCGAGCATCCCTAATTTACAGCAGCCTCTGCCACCATGGCAACGTTTACCTAGACAAAAGCTGCTGTTGGTCACGTACCACTCATAACCGTACTGTTTCATAGCCCTACTGTAAGCGGATTTTGGGTTCTTTCTTTTGTTTTTGTTTTTTGTTTAAGATTTTTCACCATACATTGCTCAAATTTTCACCCCCTTTTCCACATGTGAACACACTTCTGGGTCGTAATGAAAAATCGGTGACCTTCTTTGGCCAAAACATCAAACACCAGAGCAGCATGGGGCTATTGCAAGGTATAATGCATATCACTTGATTTGCCACATTATTCGTTTCAGTAAGAACTTGCAGGTTTTTAGCCATTTTCGCTCGGTTCTCTTTCTTCTTCGTTCTCGTTTTCTCTGTTTTTAACGTTGTCCAGAGCTGTGATTAGTCAAACTCAGATGAAGGGGCGGGGCAATTGTAAAGTCTCTGCACTTGACGACAGAAGCAAATTAATGTGTGCATATAATGAATGAGGGAATTTTTAGTACTATCCCATTAAACATTTAGCCGTTGATTCAACGTTGAAATAACGTAATGACTGCCGTCTAATCAACGTTCTCTTAAGGTTGAAAATGAAAGTTGAAAAGACGTCCAAACACAGACATTGAAAAGACGACTATTAGACGTATTTTGGACATTCATTGACGTTATTAATTGGTCCCGAAATAAATTACTTGTATAAAACGCATTTTGGACGTCCACTGACGTTATCGATTGGTCACCACTTAACTTACTTATTAAGATGGATTTTGGACGTCCATTGGCGTTTAAAATATGTCCTTGACGGACAGACTACTTTTAGACCTATTTTGAACGTCCAGGGATGTTCCTTGTTTACTGGGATGTCCCCTTTACCTACTTATTTAGCTAGTAAGATAGGAATGCGCTGTGGGAGCATTGCAGTAGGGAATTGATTGTGTTCTGTTAGTGGAACTGAAACTCCAGCTCATTCCAAAGGACATTCTAGTGATCCACAGTCCAGTGCTGGTGGGCTTTATGGCCCTCTTGCCATTGCTTGCCATTGGGCATGAAGATACTAGACTTATGTGCAGCTACTGTAGTGTCACAAATGATTTTTTCTAACTTTATTTACATAACTTTATCCAGCCTGTTAGCTTTTTAGCTGATGTACTTTTGGCAGCTACTGTCCTAAATGTCAAATAGTACCCCAAGGGTGTTTAGGTCGCCTCCTGGTGGATACAGGAGTCCAAAGCATCTGCCTGTGTTACTTATTATAGGAAATGCCCGCTCTGGGCGAGATGGTATTGCGTTGACATAAGAAAAGTGTCTTTTTTTTTGTAAGTAAGGTTGTGTTAAAGCTAACAGAAATCCAGTTATCTGCCATGGTCTTTCCGGCAGAATGTCAGGCTGGCAATGAGCAAACGAGCAAAGAATCGTTACATAAGATCATTCCATTTCCAGCAGAAGTATATTTTTATTTGGACGCTGCACATGTCTGATCTAGAATTTAATAAATGCACTGGAGCCAAGTTTTTGTAGTGCATGTTTAAACCGTTCTCTCATCTCTGGGACCTGCTCTACGGGGAAGCTATCAGAGATGCGCTTTAAACACTCCTCTCCCCTGCCTCTCTCTCTGATGTGCGCTCATCTAATAGCGTCTGAATGCAGTTTCGCCGTGCTCACTTGGCCGAAGATGAAGCCCGTGGACATTCCCATTCTCGGCCGGAGCCGGAGCTGGAAAGGCCGAGAGTCCAGTGGCAGGCGGCCTGTGATCTCTCAGATGTTTCCAACACTCCAAAATTGCTTTGCCCACTCCAGTCTCGGCGGAGGCTTTCATATTTCCCCCCGGAGTGCAATGAGCGTGCTCTCTCAGAGGCTGATATCTTCCTGATTGGTTTAGTTGACTCTGGAGACCAATCAGTGCCAGCAGGATGAAGTTCAGATGCTTCTGGAAGCTGGCTGCATCTCAGAACGACCCGCATTTGGCTTAACCCTTTTTCATAATGGAACAAACCATATGGCAAGATTAAGATGACACCAAAACACCAAACAACTATCATTACTAGCACAAAACCCCTTAAACGGCAGGTGTTTTATTAACTTATGAGTAATTACAAGGGGTTAAAACCAAGACATGTTTTATATATTCACTTGCCTAAGGGAAGGTAAAATAATAATAAAAACACATGACATTAAAATCAGTGGATAAACCTTAAAGGTTGTTATCAAAAAACATTTTTTATAAAATTCTGAAGCTGTTTCCTTACCATCTGCACCATTTACAAATGAGTGTCTGTGGTATTCCAAACAATGAATAATTGTTTCCCACAATCCTAGATGTTCCCTGTAACTCTGTCCTGACACTTTCCATCTATCTATAGCTCTGGCGCTGTCCTGGTTACAACACACAGCTGCTCTGTGAAGTGACGCAGCATTGGTTTCCATAGATACTGGGGCAAACAGGTGTACTGGGTCCCTGGAGTGCAGCAAGGTTTATGAATCCTGAACGGAACTAAATCAAGATCCAATTTTGATTTGATCAAAAATGGGCAAGAGGTATTTAAAAACTCCAGCAGCACTGCTGTGTCTGATCCAACGCAACTCACAATATAAGTACTGAGAATGATCCACCATCTAAATAAAGCTTGTTCTGTGGTGTTCTTGACCATTAAAGAAAAAAGTGTACAGTGCGTACATTGTTGAAACTGTAGTCAAATAGTTTTAGTTCAGTCAAGATAACGTATGGGCAGCACGGTGGCGCAGCAGGCAGTGTCGCAGTCACACAGCTCCAGGGGCCTGGAGGTTGTGGGTTCGATTCCTGCTCCGGGTGACTGTCTGTGAGGAGTGTGGTGTGTTCTCCCTGTGTCTGCGTGGGTTTCCTCCGGGTGCTCCGGTTTCCTCCCACAGTCCAAAAACACACGTTGGTAGGTGGATTGGTGACTCGTGAGTGAATGTGTGTCTGTGTCGCCCTGTGAAGGACTGGCGCCCCCTCCAGGGTGTATTCCTGCCTTGCGCCCAATGATTCCAGGTAGGCTCTGGACCCACCGTGACCCTGAACTGGATAAGGGTTACAGATAATTAATGAATGAATGAATGAAGATAACGTTTCAAAAGCAGAGCAGTGTAAAAGTGGTCAGTAAACTTCACTCTTAAGAACAACCATTGGCTCAGGAGCTGATTAATGCCTTTTTGTTATTGGCTTTCTATCAAAACAGTTGCATGATTTAGGGTGTGTTCCATGCAAATGAGGATGAACTGGGCTGTGCTCTACACTACTCCTGTTTTGTGTTTGGTTTATAATTACTTTCAGATCTCTACACTTCAACACTAGAGCATTCTGCTGAATCTGAAGAGCCTGGTCACTTGATGTGGTCACCCCTGCACTCTTTTTCTTGATTACTTTGATGAGTAAGGGCCAAAACAGCAGTTTTCTCAGTGTTGCCTCCAGCACCTGACCAAACCTGTTAGCTAGCATCAGAGTGGAGAGTGTGACTTATTTATTAAAAGTTTAATGAACGTGTTTTTTGGCACAATCATATTAACGTGTCAGAAGCTGATGGTTGTGAAAATGTTCAATAAAAGCGTGCATGCTGTGCCAGGTCAGAACCGTGGCATGAACTTTTGCAGCTCTGGACGACAAATTCATCGCCGCTGCTAGTCGCAGAAAAGCATCAATTAAAGACTAAAGCAGGCTTTACGCCTCCGCAGGCGCTTTTCCTGTGGCTTCTGATGAAGTGTTACCTTCACGGACCCTCACTGTCACAACTTAATCTTGTTTAGTGGTGCGAGGCCGTATCTCCATAATTATGCCATTAACTGATGAACCTTATCTGTCCTTAGACCTGTGATTATTATTTTATCCTCATCCTCCTTAGTTTTTCACATCTTTGCTGTTTGAACCAAAACCTTACATCTTCAAAATGGCATCTTACAGAAAAAAAAAAAAAAGTTTAGGATTAATGGGCTTTAATGTGGTTCTGAAGCATTTCTATTGATCTGTTCTTTATGAAGTTTCCACACAAAGTAAAAGGACATCTGCAGTTTTCATATTAAGTCAAAAAAGGAAGTGCAAATTTTTTGTATGACCTCACCTACTGACTAAATATACACACACCTACACACACGTGTGCACAGCTATGCACAGAAGAGCCAGAATAAATAAGTATGAGAAATAAACTGCCTATCTGCTCCAGCCGAGTGCTCTGCGCCTGGCTTCTGATGATAAATGGAGGAACACGGCTAAAGCATCATTTGGAACTGAAAGCATCAGCGATAAAGCAACTGGGCTGGGCGAGCGACAAGATACCTGGAACACCTACCACGCTCGCCCTGGGAAAACAGCACTACAGCATCTGGACAGCATGTTACTCTCTCTGTGTGTGTGTGTGTGTGTGTGTGTGAGAGAGAGAGAGTATGTATCACTGTATGTAATTAGTAGTTACTTATTATGAAATATAATATGAAATAAAGCCTGATGTTAAGTAATAAGACACCCTACCTGTTCATAAATCTGTTGCTAATATTTAATTAAATGAAATTAAACAACATTTGAGGGCAGCACGGTGGCGCAGTCACATAGCTCCAGGGACTTGGAGGTTGTGGATTTGATTCCCGCTCCGGGTGACTGTCTGTGAGGAGTGTGGTGTGTTCTCTCTGTGTCTGCGTGGGTTTCCTCCGGGTGACTGTCTGTGAGGAGTGTGGTGTGTTCTCTCTGTGTCCGTGTGGGTTTCCTCCGGGTGACTGTCTGTGAGGAGTGTGGTGTGTTCTCCCTGTGTCCGCGTGGGTTTCCTCCGGGTGACTGTCTGTGAGGAGTGTGGTGTGTTCTCTCTGTGTCTGCGTGGGTTTCCTCCGGGTGACTGTCTGTGAGGAGTGTGGTGTGTTCTCTCTGTGTCCGTGTGGGTTTCCTCCGGGTGACTGTCTGTGAGGAGTGTGGTGTGTTCTCCCTGTGTCCGCGTGGGTTTCCTCCGGGTGACTGTCTGTGAGGAGTGTGGTGTGTTCTCTCTGTGTCTGCGTGGGTTTCCTCCGGGTGACTGTCTGTGAGGAGTGTGGTGTGTTCTCCCTGTGTCCGCGTGGGTTTCCTCCGGGTGCTCCAGTTTCCTCCCACAGTCCAAAAACACACGTTGGTAGGTGGATTGGTGACTCAAAAGTGTCCGTAGGTGTGAGTGTGTGAGTGAATGTGTCTGTGTGTGTGTGTGTGTGTGTGTGTGTGTGTGTGTGTGTGTGTGTGTGTCTGTGTTGCCTTGTGAAGGACTGGCGCCCCCTCCAGGGTGTATTCCCGCCTTGCGCCCAATGATTCCAGGTAGACTCTAGACCCACCGTGACCCTGAACTGGATAAGGGTTACAGATAATGAATGAATTAATGAATAAACAACATTTGCTGGTCAGAGCTTTCACTCTATATACATTTTAGTGTAGCCATAACATTAAAGCCTCATCTTTTTACCATGAGTGTCTATATATAGTAATCCCTCAGTTACCAACTGTAGTCAATAGGTTGCTCCACATAATTTGTTAGTTTTCCAGTTACTTTTTAGGACCCACAAAATACCACAGAGCTGGTATGATTTGGGTGGTGGACCATTCTCAGTGCTGCAGTGACACTGATGTGCTGATTGTGTGTTAGCGGTTGTAGGAGTGGATCAGACACAGCAAGACTCCTCGAGTGTTTAAAGCCCTCAGTGTCACAGAGATGTGATTTTTAAAATGTCACCAAAGATGAGGTCAAAAAGCAGCCACGAGGCGCCAGAAAGCAATTCACCATCTCAGCTGTGTTTATCTTTTAAATCATATAACCACCATCTCACTCTGGAGTCTCACTCTGTTAAATGACTGATTTACTCCTTCCTCACGCCTTGTTCTGGAGTCCGTCGAAATATAAATCCATTAACAATGACGCCTGATGCACTGACAGTGCTCATTCACACAGAGCATTAATTACAGCCAGGAATTCACAACCTCAATTTGCACAAGGTTGCTAGCGGCTAGCTGTGCCCAGTTCATGTTTAAATCAGATCAAAGTCTTAAGTCCTTTCTTGGAAAAGAAGTGGGCAATTGGTCACATTTCCTTTAAACAAGGCCTCAACAGGGTCTTTTATTCTCTGTGTGAATACCATCATCTAGTAACTTTGATCTGTTTTTATTTGGTTATTGTCATTCGCGTTACGCTACGTATGAAATTGCCGTCCCCGTAATTATCGTCTCATTGAGGATTGATGAGACACTCCTAGAAGCTTCCTGTCAATAGTCCTTCAGAGATGCTCCCTATCCATCACCTAAAGAGGTTAAGCAATGCACATTTGAATGAGATCAATTATGCTTGGCTTTTACGTCGGACATCATAATTCCTCACCCTCACGGCCTGTGATGACATGAGATTGTGCACAATGACTGCGGCATCGGCCTTGTTTTATCTGTGATCGCGTTTCTACAGGATGCAAGTGATTTGTCATTGTGTAAATGGCTAGGAGTGTGGACTGATGAAAAGACAAGAAGACAATTTTGTCTTGTTTGTCTAAGTCCAGTGAGTGTAAGAGCACAGAGTCTGGATTTTCCAGCAAATGAGTTTATAAATCCTATATGTAATTACTCCAGAATCACACCTAAAGTGTGTAAGAAGAAGGGTTACTTCATTAATTGCCTTGGGGAAACTGAAGCTGTATCCCAGTTGTGCACTTAATACTAATTTGCACTAGTATGTGACTATACTGGGGCAAAGTTGAGTGTACTAAAACATCCACAGTGCACATTTAGAACCAATTGATGATTGAGTACAGTAATGATGGACTGTCAGGAACGCGGGGCGGACTGACGGAGGCGGACACACACGCTAAAACAAAGTAACTTTATTAACAAAATATAACAAAACAGAGACAGAGACTTGAGCAAAAACAAAACGAGGAAAAGCAGAAACACAGACTTGAGACTAAATGACGATGGTGAAACAAAACAACGACAGAGGAAACGAAGCGAGGAATGGACGGGACAACACGAGGAACAGACACACTGAAGGGAGCAAAACGACCATGACATTGGATACAAAACAATACCAATGACCGACAAGAGGAAGTGAGACAAGGGAACTTAAATACATAACACAGACAAGACACACCTGGAACAGATAACGAGGGGGACGGATACAAACGACACTGACGAGTAGGAGGAAGAAAGGTGGGACAGGGGCGGAGACATGGACAATAACAAACAGAGCCATGTGCAAGTGAGCACATGGCGGGGAAAACAGACACGACAGGACAAGGGCGTGACATGGACACTATTTTCCCACAATCCAACGGGCTCTGTCTCCATGGGCTCTGTCCCAAACAATGCCCTATATATTGCACTTCATAAATTATAAAACTAATACTACTATTCAGACAGTGCACTAAATTGACTGTTTATATTAAATATAAATGGTTGAATTCAGTTTAATTGTAGTGCAGGAACTATTATTTTATGACTTCTATAGGGCACTACACAGCGTGGAAGGATATATCTGAGTCTCAACATATTTTTAAAATGGCTGATAGCGCTGCAGCTTGGAATTACATGTGTTGTTATTGCAACAGTTCATTAAGTCCTGTTAGTAAGAAAAGGTGTACTATGTGAATATGTTCTGTACTAACCTGGAGAACTCACACTTTTTTGGTTAGTTTAACTAAAAAACATTAGCAAAGTTGGATTGCAAGATGCTCACTTGTGGGCGGCACGGTGGTGCAGCAGGTAGGTGTCGCAGTCACACAGCTCCAGGGACCTGGAGGTTGTGGGTTCGAGTCCTGCTCGGGGTGACTGTCTGTGAGGAGTGTGGTGTGTTCTCTCTGTGTCTGCGTGGGTTTCCTCCGGGCGACTGTCTGTGAGGAGTGTGGTGTGTTCTCTCTGTTTCTGCATGGGTTTCCTCCAGGTGCTCTGGTTTCCTTCCATGGTCCAAAAACACATGTTGGTAGGTGCATTGTTGCCCTGCGCCAGCTCCAGAGTGTGTTACTTCCTTGTGCCCAATGATTTCAGGGTGGGCTCTGGACCCACTGCGACCCTGAACTGGATTAGTGGTTTCAGACAATGAATGAATGAATCAATTAACTCAACTAAACATCTACAGATGTCTGAAGGTGGCTAGAGACTAAATCTTTAAAAAGGATTTAGAGACTCCTGTAATTCCAGCTCGCCACTAAAAGCAGATTTTCCCAGTTCAGTAAAAACTCTCTGAACCTGACAAGTGATCAGTCACTGAGGTGAGTTTGATAATTAGTTATTTATAGAAATCACAGACAAAACATAAGTTGGCAAATGGCCAGAGAGTGATTTATAAACAAGCACTGTGTTTCCTGTCATGTGGCTGGTGAAGACCAACAAAGGTTTTCGTACAGTCTGCAGTGGTGAGTGCTGTAATGGATGCCTGGAATAATCCTAACCCTAACCCTAACTCTGACCCTACATTATACAAGAAGTTGCAGTAAGGGGCACAAAAACATCACACTGACATCATGGTCCAAGTCAGCGGTGTGTGGGAAACAACAGGTTGTTTTATAGTCACATGATTCAGACGATGTGTGAATTCCAGATGGAGGGCAGTAGGTGAAAAACAGGAAGGAGGAGATGGAGATGAGGCGATTGTATGGACCACTTGCACAATGTACTGTGTCATATGTCCACTTTCCGAACGACACACTTGTTTACTTCCGTCTATCGCCCATCAACGCCTGGTGAGGAGATCCGAAGGGTTAAGGGTTGATAGGTGCTAGGTGGAAGTAAACAGTCCATAGTGTTAGTTCAGACAATATTATGAAAGAAATGCACAAACACAAAATCATAACAGAATCTGGAGGTGATTTTTATGTTATAGAGAGTGATTTTTAACTGAACTGAATGATTAGCTGCTACTGAGGCAGTGTAAGATCTGTCTTCTTCTCCAGATGCCCTTTAACACAAGAACACTAATTAAACCTCGAAGAAAGATTGAGACATAAGACTATTTTGCTAGCAGTTGGGTCCACCTCAGTGTCAAGAAAAAAAGGTCAAAGAAGCCTCTCTTGGCATTAATTTTACAGTAAAGTACATTCAGATGCTCTACATCTTTTAAGGCAGAATGGTGTGTTTGATGTGAAAAAATGACTGTTGTTTGTACGCGGCTGAAGTGTAACTTTTCTGTAGGTTTTTTCACTGTTTGAATCGCCACAGAAACTTGTTTGTAATTGAAGTTGTTTAGTTTTGTAGCACGGTCAGTAATGCAGTTAGCCATATCCCGAGTTTGAAGACTTTTACATCTTAAGAGATCCGAAACAACAGAAATGAGTCAATATTACCCACCTGTAGAGCAGGAATAGAGCAATATCCTCATTTTAGTTCATGCTTTTTAACATTTGGAGTTCTCTCTGTTGTCTAAAATAACTAGCTTCATGTGTTTGTAAGAAGCAAAAATTGTCATTTGCACAGTTCTGTTGATGCTGTGGCTGCGCACTGGTGAAATTAAAACAATATGTACAACTTCATTCAAACAAGTGAGCATCCTTTCATTCATTCATTCATTATCTGTAGCCCTTATCCAGTTCAGGGTCGCGGTGGGTCCAGAGCCTACCTGGAATCATTGGGCGCAAGGCAGGAATACACTCTGGAGGTGGTGATACACACACTCACACCTATGGACACTTTCGAGTCGCCAATCCACCTTCCAACGTGTGTTTTTGGAGCTTGGGAGGAAACCGGAGCACCCGGAGGAAACCCACGCAGACACAGAGAGAACACACTACACTCCTCACAGACAGTCACCCGGAGGAAACCCACGCAGACACAGAGAGAACACGCCACACTCCTCACAGACAGTCACCCGGAGGAAACCCACGCAGACACAGAGAGAACACACCACACTCCTCACAGTCACTCAGAGGAAACCCACGCAGACACAGGGAGAACACACCACACTCCTCACAGACAGTCACCCGGAGGAAACCATGCAGACACAGGGAGAACACACCACACTCCTCACAGACAGTCACCCGGAGGAAACCATGCAGACACAGGGAGAACACACCACACTCCTCACAGACAGTCACCCGGAGGAAACCCACGCAGACACAGGGAGAATACACCACACTCCTCACAGACAGTCACCCAGAGGAAACCCACGCAGACACAGGGAGAACACACCACACTCCTCACAGACAGTCACCCAGAGGAAACCCACGCAGACACAGGGAGAACACACCACACTCCTCACAGACAGTCACCCAGAGGAAACCCACGCAGACACAGGGAGAACACACCACACTCCTCACAGACAGTCACCCGGAGGAAACCCACGCAGACACAGGGAGAACACACCACACTCCTCACAGACAGTCACCCGGAGGAAACCCACGCAGACACAGAGAGAACACACCACACTCCTCACAGACAGTCACCCGGAGGAAACCCACGCAGACACAGAGAGAACACACCACACTCCTCACAGACAGTCACTCGGAGGAAACCCACATAATTTACATAATTCTGGGTTTGTTTGTTTCTTGTTCAGTTGATTAAATTTCATAAATCTTTTTTTTTTTTCCCTTTAAGCTATAAATATTGAGCTAAAATGAAAATCTATATATTTTCAAGTCAAAATAACGGTTGATACTCATGCCTCATATTAATGTTAAGATGAGTGTTTTGGTTTAGGTACAGGCTTAGGTTCAGCGTTGCATGTAACAATGTTGTAAAGTTGATGCATTGTGGGTCTAACCTGTGTAATACACACTTTGCTATGATGCTGGGTTAATTTAATATTTATACAGTGAGTGGGTGAACAGCTCTTTGATAGTGTTCACACTCTCGCGTTCTTTTACCTCAGCTGACTAACTTAAATGATTCAGTGACCACAGTGAAACATTCAGTAACTGCTGTAAGTGATTCAGTAACTAGGATAAGACAGAGATGTACGTTCTGTATTGGGGGGTTAGGGTGGGGGGGATGAAGAGGACTGAAATGTGAGCTTGCATACAGACACTTGGAGTTTAAAGGGTTAAAAAAAGAGTAGTTAAAGTAGTGCGACTCATCCGGGAAAGAAAAAGGAGTGCGATAGAGCAAGAGTGAGAGAGAAAGAGGCCGAGAAGACCCTCAGAGTAACAAAGTATTGTGAATGATGTTCTGTTCTTTGATAACCTTTCAGAAGAAAATGAAGTTACACATCTGCCATAATGGCGGAGGGGAAATGTGAGTGTGCTGATAGATGAACTGACAGTATGGGCCGGCTCCCTGTGTGTGGGTGTGCATGTGTGTGTGTGTGAGACAGAGAGAGGCTCTGAAGTGAGCAGGAAGGCCATAGAGGAGGGAAATATGGGCTCCTCGATGCTGTCACTCTTACAGGATTATCTGGGTTGCGCTTGAGGTTTGTGTTTGCTTACTGCAGAGTACTCTGTCATGGATTTTCTGTCTTTATCTCAGGGGCGACTGATAAACAGAGTCCTTTGCGCACACCCCAAAGATGCACGAGCGCATCAGCACAGAGCACGCTTTCAGAGCACAGAAAATAGTGACAGATAAAGTCAAAATGAAAGGCAATGCCACTCAGCGAGATATGTTATATCCCTGCCAAGACCAGGAGTGAGGGAGGAAGGCCAGTCTATATATAGACCACATACACAGACTGCTTCACCCTGATAGGTCCAGTGCATATGGGCTCAAGGCAGGAACACACCCTGGACCCTGGAGTGACAAACCATCACAGGGAATCACACATTCACCCAGTCACACACACACACACACACACACACACACACACCTGTGGACAGTTATATACACACACTCACCCAGTCATTCACACACAACTGGGGACAGTTATACACACACTCACCCAGTCATTCACACACCTGGGGACAGTTATACACACACTCACCCAGTCATTCACACACCTGTGGACAGTTATACACACACTCACCCAGTCACTCACGCACACCTGTGGACAGTTATACACACACTCACCCAGTCACTCACACACCTGGGGACAGTTATACACACACTCACCCAGTCATTCACACACCTGGGGACAGTTATACACACACTCACCCAGTCACTCACACACCTGGGGACAGTTATACACACACTCACCCAGTCATTCACACACCTGGGGACAGTTATACACACACTCACCCAGTCACTCACACACCTGGGGACAGTTATACACACACTCACCCAGTCACTCACACACCTGTGGACAGTTATACACACACTCACCCAGTCACTCACACACCTGGGGACAGTTATACACACACTCACCCAGTCACTCACACACCTGGGGACAGTTATACACACACTCACCCAGTCACTCACACACCTGGGGACAGTTATACACACACTCACCCAGTCACTCACACACCTGGGGACAGTTATACACACACTCACCCAGTCACTCACGCACACCTGGGGACAGTTATACACACACTCACCCAGTCACTCACACACCTGGGGACAGTTATACACACACTCACCCAGTCACTCACACACCTGGGGACAGTTATACACACACTCACCCAGTCACTCACACACCTGGGGACAGTTATACACACACTCACACAGTCACTCACACACCTGGGGACAGTTATACACACACTCACACAGTCATTCACACACCCGGGGACAGTTATACACACACTCACCCAGTCACTCACACACCTGGGGACAGTTATACACACACTCACCCAGTCATTCACACACAACTGGGGACAGTTATACACACACTCACCCAGTCACTCACGCACACCTGTGGACAGTTATACACACACTCACCCAGTCACTCACACACACCTGTGGACAGTTATACACACACTCACCCAGTCACTCACACACCTGGGGACAGTTATACACACACTCACCCAGTCACTCACGCACACCTGTGGACAGTTATACACACACTCACCCAGTCATTCACACACAACTGGGAACAGTTATTATACACACACTCACCCAGTCACTCACGCACACCTGTGGACAGTTATACACACACTCACCCAGTCATTCACACACAACTGGGAACAGTTATTATACACACACTCACCCAGTCACACACACACACACACAAACACACACACACACACACACACACCTGTGGACAGTTATACACACACTCACCCAGTCACTCACGCACACCTGTGGAGAGTTATATACACACACTCACCCAGTCATTCACACACACACACACACACACACACACACACACACACACACACACACACCTGTGGACAGTTATACACACACTCACCCAGTCACTCACGCACACCTGTGGACAGTTATATACACACTCACCCAGTCTCACACACACACACACACACACACACACACACACACACACACCTGGGGACAGTTATACACACACTCACCCAGTCACTCAGGCACACCTGTGGACAGTTATACACACACTCACCCAGTCTCACACACACACACACACACACACACACACACACACACACACACACACACACACGCAAACACACACACACACACACACACACACACACACACACCTGTGGACAGTTATACACACACTCACCCAGTCTCACCCAGTCTCACACACACACACACACACACACACCTGTGGACAGTTATACACACACTCACCCAGTCACTCACACACACCTGTGGACAGTTATAAACACACACTCACCCAGTCACACACACACACACACACACCCGTGGACAGTTATACACACACTCACCCAGTCACTCACACACACCTGTGGACAGTTATAAACACACACTCACCCAGTCACACACACACACCTGTGGACAGTTATAAACACACACTCACCCAGTCACTCACACACACCTGTGGACAGTTATACACACACTCACCCAGTCACCCAGTCACTCACACACACCTGTGGACAGTTATACACACACTCACCCAGTCACACACACACACCTGTGGACAGCCTTCCTGCATCCTGTCCATATTTCATGACCTTAAAATAATACTTAGGTACGTTTAGGTAGTTTTTACACTTTAATTGCTATTGTATTTTTTTTTATCTTCATCATAATTTCACCAGCAGTTCACATTTTAGAGTTTAGTTTATAATATATTCCTCTACCCTTTGAATTATTAATGAATAATAATTATTTCATCACAGTTAAAATGACTATATGCTATTTTTTTCTTGCTATTATGCGCCATGTTTAATGACGTGTTGTCAGCGTATTCCAAAATCGTGTCAGATTCAGGATCCAGGCTTTGTTATATTTCATTTCACTTCGGGTCGGCCTGAATAATTGCAGATTGTCATGTGGCCTTTTTCCAGATTTATTAAGGATTTATTTCTGTAATGGCTAATATCTCGCTCAGCGTAAAAGTAAATATTCTGATTTTATTGCGCTGGAACGGGCTCGTTTTTTTTTTTTTGAGCACGTTGTCGCAGTTGATGGAGGACTCGATGTTCTTCATAACGTGATAATTATTACGTTCATCAATCAAAAGAGTGTCGGTTCCGCTAGCAATTACAATTAGAGCAGGGGTTTTTTGGAGTTGCTGGGTTATTAGATCATTTTTGGGGTCTGTAATAAATGGGTGCAGACTTGTCATGGGGGGTGAAAGAGCTGCTGCTCAGTAACAGTGGGGTATCTGGGGCCAGTAAGTGCTGCCTCTTTAGCTTCTCGCATTGGCTGCACAGCTTCTTGTGCAGTTGTCATGGCAACGGCTGGTTTGCATCCTATTCAGAAGTCCTATAAAAGGACACAAGACCCCGATAGCACATCACATCTGACCTATCCGACGTATATGAAGGTAAATATAATATTTCACTTGTGAGTGAGAGATTAAAAGCCGCTATTTCCCCGGCAGTCGGATTTAATTCTGCATTCGTCTTGAAAGCTGTGTCAGGTATAGGCCAGAGTGTGAGTCAGGAGTGGAGCCAAAACCTTTAATTACTCAGCTTCCTTCACTCTTTGAGCCATTGTTGTCAATGTGATGAAAATGTATTAACCTCAGGGACTTCAGCCTTTATTCCTGGGACAGAGGAACAAATGGCATTTGGGGAAATGAGCCACAGAGAGAGAGAGAGAGAGAGAGAGAGAGAGAGAATGAGTGGGAGAGAGAGTGGGCTTAAATCTGTGCCTGACAAAATTCCTGCCTCTCCACCGGCTATTCTTCTACCACTAATGTGCTTTAGCCCGTAATGAATGGCCAGTAATTACACATTAGCAACTCCGCCATTTTGGAGCAAAGCTTGATTGTCTTTCTTTATAGTGTCATGTAACATCAGCAGCGTTTCTGCTCTTCCTTTTAATCTTTCCAATTAAAGAGACGTCCTTGCGCAAACAGGTTCATAATTCCATAAAAACAGAAGGCGTGGAATATGTCTGTCCCTGTTGCCATGCCATGGCTTCTGTCCACCTTCCTGTGCTCTGAATTAGCACCACTTCATGCTACGATAACAGTAACAGTTGATGCTATTTAAAGTTGACAGACTCAGCGACTGTAGAACAGTACATGGTGCTTTAATGAGTTTGTTCCACATAATGGTACAATTATTATACTTTAAGTTAGTCCCTCCATAATTCACCCATTCACACAGTGCCACCAAGGCTCCAAGGTCAAGGCTACACAGTTCTGTATAATCTATACACCTCATTTGATTTGATGCCTCTCTATGGAGATACATAGACTATACAGATTAGTGTTCTCCTCCAAGTGTGTTGAGCACAAGGTGCATATGAGCTTTCTCAATGTTAACTGTAGGCTAGTGTTGGGCTGTAGAGCAGTGGAAATATATGGTGCTCCATCACTACCTTTGGGGGGAGCTGAAGTGGTGTTTGCTGGTGTGCTCACTAATGTTTCTAATGCCATAAATTCTTCACAGAAATGTTCAATCTTCATGAGAAGCAGAGGGAAGATCAAAAAAGGGACAAACCGTTTATCAGCACCCTTGCTTTTAGGAGAAACTGGATGAGCCAGATTTATAACATCCTGGAAAAATAAAGAGTCGTACCACGATTAAGGGTTAAAGTCCGCTCTCGCTAAATGAGCTGAAGTGTGGACACTCCGCAGCAGGTTAGCCTATCACCTGTGTCATCCTCTGAGCTGTTTAGCAGCATTGATCCCCAGTAAACAATAAAGCAGAGTGTGTTTTGGAGCTCCTCCAAACATCCATTCACGGGCGGCTCTCAGCAGGATCCATGGGGAAGCGGGAGCGCTTAAACCTCTCGCATCATCACCTCCACAGCCCCAGCGTTCCAGTTCATCAGCACAAAGAGCCTGTAAAAAAACAGGCCGTGATTGACACCTCCTGCATGCAGCTTTAATCCAGAGGGCCAGCCTGGTCAGGGTCATTAGCATCTTCTCCAAACCTCAGCCAGCGCCAGCCTTTAACCAGTGTGATGGACAGACCAGGGACAAAGAGAAAGAGCCCTACCCTTAATGCAGAGTTCACTCAGAGTTTACCTGTCTCTGTGAATACAGCCGGGCGCACACACAGGGCCGACCTATTGTGCTCATGAGAAAGGATGTTTCTCTTTTACCATACACGGCTCTACATATTACATAGAGCCTCTCTGTGCTTATGTGTGTGTGTGTGTGTGTGTGTGTGTGTTTTCTTACCTTTCTGGGACATGACATGAGTTTCCCACATGTACATGGAAACCAGGGCTGACCCACAGCACCATGCAGGAAACTACACAATCAAATTATGTTTAACAGAGTTCAATTATATATCACCTCTATCAAACTAAACATATATCTCCAAAAATTATAACTTTACTGGAGACGGAAAAAAAATATTTAATTTTCAATGGAAGTCAAAGTAAAAAGATTTTATTCCTAGTAATTTTGGAACATTTCTATGGCTTCGTTGTTTATCACATTTTTACACAACGAAGGACTGCTGCTGTGTTCAAAAGATGCAATGAACAACAGTGTGAAAGACGGGTAAGAAAGTATGCAGAGCTAAACATAGACTACAGTCTGTAATCGAAGAACCGCAAAGTGCTCCTGTGTGGTCAGTGGAGCTGTTAAAATGGACAGTGAGTGTAGATATAAAGTAGGAGTTTCTAATCCATGGTACAGTGTGTATGGCCAGTGAATTGACCACACTGACCTCGCCCTCTTGTCCCTCTTGCTCTCTCTACTGATCAACCACAAAAATTAACACACAGTTTTTTATTGGTTCAAAGAGTGAAGCTATTCCTGTATTAAATGGCCATATTGTATATTATTCATTCATTCATTATCTGTAACCCTTATCCAGTTTAGGGTCATGGTGGGCCCAGAGCCTACCTGGAATCATTGGGCGCAAGGCGGGAATAAACCCTGGAGGGAGCCGCCAGTCCTTCACAGGGCAACACACACACATTCACTCACACTCACACCTACGGACACTTTTTTTGAGTCACCAATCCACCTGCCAACGTGTGTTTTTGGATTGTGGGAGGAAACTGGAGCACCCGGAGGAAACCCACGCAGACACAGAGAGAACACACCACACTCCTCACAGACAGTCACCCGAAGGAAACCCACGCAGACACAGAGAGAACACACCACACTCCTCACAGACAGTCACCCGAAGGAAACCCACGCAGACACAGGGAGAACACACCACACTCCTCACAGACAGTCACCCGGAGCGGGAATCGAACCCACAGCCTCCAGGCCCCTGGAGCTGTGTGACTGTGACACTGCCTGCTGCACCACCGTGCCGCCCCTAAAGATATATTATGAAGATTATTATTTTCAGCTAATTTATTACAAACTGATCACAGGTATGGATAGGACCAGCACTCATCCTGGGTCTGGACCGAGATTCTTGCATGAAGTAGCGTGTATATTGCTTCTCCAACATATTATTATTCCTCATAATTATTTACCTACATTAATTTGACTCGGCATCCAGACGTCATATGAGAAACATAAGCAAACACACCTCTGCGGCCCGGCTGAGTTTCACTAAAGGGAACTTGTGTAAAGTGCAGAGATGTTTGCGCAATAAAACGGCTGATAAACAAATGTCAAAGTCATTTCTTGGAAGTTACATTTACACCAGGTACAAGGGTTTAACGGCCTTGAACCTGGAGCACATTAAAAATACAGTGGTCTCGGTGGATGCGTTTATTAGTGTGTGTATGTGTGTGTGTGTGTGTGTGTATCATCATGAGAATTTAACAAACCACTGTTGTTGGTCTTTATCAGCATTGTATCCTATTTGTCCTCAGTTTTACTCTTCCTTTCTCATTTCTCGCTTCACGCTGGGACTTTTATTTTGCATGCTTGTGTACTTTAGCCTGCAGTGTACTCACTTTGCTTTTTGTGTTAATACATTGCCATTCTACTCCACGAGGCAGAGCTGGCCTGCGTGGGATGGATAAGATGAAAACAAAACTACTCTGCCGCCGCCTCCAGGGATGTGACCTTGCAAGTCTTTGGTTTCACTGAGATCCATTGAGCTGACAATTAGACAGATCCCTAATTCATAGCCGGAGAGCTGAAAGACATCTCCTCCGTGTTTCTTTGTCTTTGGTTTTGACAGTGGCAATAATGGACTATTCTTCGCAGACGTAGCGCTGTGTTTCAGTGCTGTCTCTCTTCAAACCCATTGCGGCCAGAGCTGGTATGTAAATGCCCTTCACGCAGCCATTACAGCTCATAGGTTCCATAGCGAGGGTGGCGTATCTCTTATCTTTGTGCGAGGAAGAGGTAGAATGGGGGGCTAACGTCACGCTGCACCTTCTATTGATTCCAGTTTAAACACCTCTCCTAAGAATGATTACCATTCTGTCCAGCTGACTCTTTGTTGGAAGACTCAATCCAAACTGAATTATGCTTTACGCTGGTGAGACCCTCGCTGAATAACATTCAAATCACCACCAGCAGCTCTACCACTGCTCACAGAATGCTTAAAAAGGCTGTCGCTCTCCTCCCCTCTCTCCCTGAGCCCGTCACCTAGCCGTGGAATTAGTCGCCGAGGCCTGTGGTTTATGATTGATTATGCCTATCTACTGTGTTAGAGTGAGTTTAAATTGATCTTGTCATTTAGCAGTAAATATCATGAAGAGGGGAAAAGACTCGGAGTGGCCACGCGTGTTCATCGATCCGACCCCTCGGATCAATTCATTTTTCCTCCCACCGTCCGTGGCTAAATTACACCTCGCCGAGAGGAAATGGACAATCTATGCTGAGCAGACCCCTGTCTCATTCTCTCAATCTCATTTCAAACCCATGTCTGAAGATTGCACTCCTTCGCCAAGCGCCGCCATGTCACTCCTGAACGCATTAACCCTTTCTTACCTAACGTACTGTCAGCAGGAATATCAGAGAGTGGCTAAACGGACTGACCCTCTCAAGTCCGTTCAATGGGTCACAACGACCAACACCAAACTCTTGGGTTTTCTTTTTTCAGATAGAAAGGTTACACTTTTCTATGTTTAACTTCAACATAACTAAATAATTTAAAGATATCCAGTACGATCACGTTAGAACTGTTTGCTGGTCAGATGTCATGTGGATAGTTCGCATTTAGACATTTTACAACTGTCAACAAACCATCTACAATACCGAGCTGTCTGCTGAGTCCTGGAGAGTGTATTAACGGATTCTCAACAGCATGTCAATACAGCTTCATCTGTCTGTCAACAATATGTCATAAATATCATCAGCATGCTACACATTGCTTATCAGCCTGGACAGCATCGAACTGTAACATGAACCTTATCAAAGTGTCTGCGGGGTGTAGTCTACACTGAAATGTACGTCTTTATGTTTGTACAGTTCAAGGCAATGTCTATGATTCTGGAGAAGTGCAGTTCTGTCATTTTTTACGTTCTTTTAACGTGGTACAGGATGTTTGAGGGGAAAAAGACTACTGTTGTTTGTACGTGGCTGAATTTAACTTATCTGTGAATTATTGTTCACTGTTTAATTTACCACAAAAATCTGAAAGAAAGGAGTTGATTAGTTTTGTAGCACTTTCAGTTTGTGTTTACTTTCAGTTAGCGCTCTGCTGAATTAATACCCACCTATGAAGCGAGAATAAAGCAATATCCTCATCTTGTTTCATACTTTTCAAAGTTTGTAGGCCTATTCAATGTCTAAATGCCATTTCTCTGCCATGACCTCCCCAAACTTTCCTGCTGGTCACGAGAATAAATCTTAAAGTCTCAAGCCTGCTTCTCAAACCATTGAGAATATCCCAAACTATAACTAAATCTCTACAAATGTCACGCCCTCGTCCTGTCATGTCTGTTTTCCCTTCCATGTGCTCTCTTAGCACATGGCTCTGTTTGTTGTTGTCCATGTCTCCGCCTTAGTCCCGCCTTTGTTCCGCCTCCTTGTCTGTGTCTCATTTGTTACCCTGCCCTCTCATTATCTGTCTCAGGTGCGTCTCGTCTGTGTTTAGTATTTAAGTCCCCTTGTATCACTTCCTCTTGTCGGTCATTCGTTCTCATACTCGTTTCATTACAGTTCTCAGTCTTGTTGTTTTGCTTCCTTTGTCACCTTGCTCAGTCCAGTCTGTCTGTCCCTTGATTCGGTTTGTTCTCTGTCTGTTTTCTTCCTTGTGTCTCTCATTGTCTGTCAGTACAGTTCAGTCTGTTTAGCTTTTTCTGTTTAGGTTTCGTCTATTTAACTCTGTGTCTTAGTTTAGTTAGCTTAGCTCCGTTGTCCATGTCTCAGTTAGCCCTCTGTTTGTTGTCTTGTTATCGTAATCTCTCTGTTTTGTTATATTCTTTTGTAAATTAAAGTTCATTGTGTTTTAGCGTGTGCGTCCGCCTCAGTCAGTCCGCCCCGCAATCCTGACAACAAAGGACTTTTTATGAATGGAAATCCAAATAGAAATGAAGAACAATTATCTGATTTACATATCAACACTCTGTTTTTCATTAATTTAAATTAATTTACATGAATTTATGTTATAGAAAACAAATAGAATTTCCCACATGTACATGGACAATTAAAGCAGTTCTGCTTTATTTTACAACATAATTTTGTAAGGAAATAAAAACAAATATACTGTCTTTTCAAGTTTCTTATATACAGCTCTAATATGGCCCAGAGAATCCTGGTCAAAAGCTGACTCTGGAGACTTCAGAGTGTTCCTCGTCATTCCACAAAAATCAGTGTGGTGCAGCTCCGGTTTTCACTTCTTTTCTGCAAATCATGAGACACTTGAAGTGTATTCTGCATTAAAACATATCTCCTGTGGATCCTTTGTCCGTTTTACTTTACATATGGCCAGTAAAAGAGTAACTTCCACAGTAATATCTGTGACTGTGTTGTACACTCCCAGAAAAACTGTCACATGTGGTGATACCCCCAAGTTACATATTGCAAAGTACCTTTAGTTAAGGAACATAATTGTACCATATTATATTACAATTGTGGATTTTGTTTCATATGCCTCATTGCATCTCCAGGATTATGTCGTTACACAGTTCTCTATTAGATTTTAACACCACTGTTTGTAACTTTAGTGACAATAATGTATCTGTACCGTACCTTTATTCTGAGATTGTATTATTATAGGGAAGGACGTTTTTTCCTCAAGGTTTGTGATGAGATTTTGTGGTGGCATGGAAATGGTCACTGTTGTGGTAGCTGTCACTGTCACTGTGGTGGGACCTTCCATGGAACATTGTAGTCTGTCTAATGTCCAGGAACATAAATGTACCCTATTTCATTTTAACTGCAGATTTGGAAGTTTCTGATTTCATAAATTCCTTTTCAGCTTCAGAGATTAATTGTGTTTTTCTGTTTAAAACAGTGCTATTATGAACTCTTACAGATATTCAATTTTCCCTCTGGAGAAGAGACTGTAATAGAACACAACAAGACTTTAAGACTCCTGCTGAACCTTTGAAGTTACATTTACTCTGTGTATACCTCAACAAAACTGTACTTCTGACATTGTAGTTTTTAGAAAGTAGTTACACTGTCAAACACAACAGGACAAGACGAAATCTCCACATCTCTAGTAGCACCATGATCTCCAGCTGGTGGTATAGATATCTATCAGAGGCGATTGCTCTAAGACTGCAAGGGAAACTCAGCTTCCCCTAAAATGTCAAAAAATAAGTGATCAAATATATACTGTTGTGTGTACATGTCATTAAATAAATATGCACTACAATGCGCTCAACTTTTGTTCAGAATCAGCTTCTTATCACTGGTAAAGACGCGGCTTTCCTCTCAATCATTCCTGCAGCTTCACAGTGCTTTAAACAGTGAGGACGCTGAGCGTTCAATAGCGAAGCAGCGAAGTGCAGTGAAACGAGACGAGTCATTGGATAAATGCTGGGCTTTGTCCTGCCCATCGGACGTTCAGCATCTCTGGGGGTCTATGGGGCAGAGGGCTGGCCTTGGCCGGCCCGGACGCTCAGCTTCTGCATGATGATTGGATGATCTGTCTGAGGCTGAATCCCTTTTTGATTGACAGCGAAATGAGCGAATCAGCGATCCTTTGGTGTAAAGATCCGTGGGAGCATTACATTTTCATTCTGTTCTGAGTTGAACCGGAGACTTTCATAATCCTCTTAGCGGCATTTTCTTTGTTAAAAACGACTAGCGACAAATCAAACTTCTATTTCTGGTGGGGTATTTTGTAGCAACTTCTGTTTGGAGACTGATTTCTATCACTCTTTCTGACTTTTATCGCAGTTACTGTCCAGCGGGTGCTGCTGAGCCAAGGCCGTTTAAGCAGCCTAGCTCTGCTGGCCATTGAGAGGACACTAGTCAAGTCCCTGGAAAAGACACCTTGTTGGTACGACAGGGTCACAGATCATTTTCTTAAAAAGGAACAGAGGGTAGAATTTACGTATAAATAAACCCACACATTTTATGATGTAGGCCGAAATTGAGCTTCCCCTCCTTGAAAGACCAGCATCTGCCACTGATATCTATATATATTCTCAGACACTGTCAGATATATTATAGGTGCTAATCTGTGTAATTGAAGCCTTCTTTCACCATTTCATGATTGTAATTAGGCAGTTTCTTCTTAACGTACTGTATATACAGTGTGCTGATATGCTGTCACTGCTTCTATTCATATTCACAGCTTGCTGGAGATGGCGGAGTGGTGAAAATAAGACAGATTGTACACTGATTCAATGGTTGAAGATGTTTAGTTAATACCTTTTTTATTTAGATGTATTGCTTTTAGCAGACGCTCTATTCCTAGAGTGACTTACAATCATAAGTGTGATTCCTAACAATGATAAGTGGTTGATAAATGAAAAGATGCCTGGGAAAGTGAAACAGTGCGAGTGCTCACACTTCAATAACACTGAAATGAATACCTGGCTTTTACCTTGATTTATCAGTCAATTCAGGTTTTACAAAAGACTGCTGTTTGTAAAGAAGTTCGGTAAACACTAACACAGTGTCGTATTACATTGTTAATATTCTTTGTTTTAACAATTTTTATTTTAACAAAATCTCCCCAACTTTTAGAAGCCCCAGGTTGTGTGATCAGACTTTCTCGGGTGACTGTCTGTGTGGAGTGTGGTGTGTTCTCCCTGTGTCTGCGTGGGTTTTCTCCGGGTGACTGTCTGTGAGGAGTGTGGTGTGTTCTCCCTGTGTCTGCATGGGTTTTCTCCGGGTGACTGTCTGTGAGGAGTGTGGTGTGTTCTCCCTGTGTCTGCGTGGGTTTCCTCCGGGTGACTGTCTGTGAGGAGTGTGGTGTGTTCTCCCTGTGTCTGCGTGGGTTTCCTCCGGGTGACTGTCTGTGAGGAGTGTGGTGTGTTCTCTCTGTGTCTGCATGGGTTTCCTCCGGGTGACTGTCTGTGAAGAGTGAGGTGTGTTCTCCCTGTGTCTGCGTGGGTTTCCTCCGGGTGACTGTCTGTGAGGAGTATGGTGTGTTCTCCCTGTGTCTGCGAGGGTTTCCTCCGGGTGACTGTCTGTGAGGAGTGTGGTGTGTTCTCCCTGTGTCTGCATGGGTTTCCTCCGGGTGCTCTGGTCCCCCCGCTCCCCACACAGTCCAAAAATATATTTTGCTGTAGAAGGTCTACCTGTGTGTAACCATCCATAGCTGTGAGTGTGTGAGTGACTGGATGAGCGTGTGATGTTTCATCCAAGACATGTTCATGCTCTTTTCCTAATGATTACTGGTAGGACCAACTGAGACCCTGAACAGGACAAAATAATTAAAGAAAATGAATGAATGGGTGAACACACACTTACGCACATCAGTAATAAGGGTAGTGAACACACACACACTCAGAGAAGCGGGCAGCCTCCTCATCTGAATGTGGTATGGACTCGATACAGATACTTAATTCTGAGCCTTGGCTTCAAAGAACTCTTCTGGCAGTTTCACTTTTTACAAGTGTAGTGCTGAATAAAAAAAGATTTGCTTTATTTGAAATATGAAAGGTTTGCAGCTGAGCTAGGAGGGGCCCATTAAAGGGGTCCGACAGATAGACTTGTCAGACTGGTAACTGTGGGGAGTCACAGTTTGATGCACTCGAGAATAACAAACCTGCATTTGGTGGCTGGGCCACGGCTCGGTGAACACGCGGCTGCGAGCGTCTGCATGTGTGAGAGCGCGCGTCTGTTTTTCTCCCGCTCTTTCCATTCTTTCCATCAATATTTTCGAGCAAAATAGATTGCTGCTATGGACAGATCATCCAGGCCGCCGAGATAGAGCCCATGTACCTCGTTTCTGTGGAGAAAGAGCCCAAAACACTCCAGAAGTGTCAATCCTGGGGGCATTGCACAGCCCCTGGGTTTCTGACTCAATCCTCTGCACACCGAGCCAATTCATCAGCCTTTTCTTTCCTCCACTTTTAGATGTCATGGAAGATATGAGCCCCAATACGCCGTCGCTTAACAGCCCGAGATACGGTGTCTTCTCTGCGCCAGCTCCCCATGCAAAGGCCCTACTCTCCATAAATAACACAGGCCTCACAGGGCTCTATTATTTCTTTACTGAGACGAAAAGAAATCGTCCAATGGGAGAAACCGAGGCAGGGACATTGCTGGATAGTGTTTTTTGGGCCAATTTGGGCAAATTATTTCATTTATGTATGAAAATGTCAAGTTCCACGTGGACATATGCTCCACAGCCTTCGTCTTTGCGTGACAGCTGACATTGTTAGCATTTCCTCATTTCTCAGCTGTACTTTTGAAGGTTTCTTCAAAGTAATTCACACCGTAGGATTGCTGCACGTCTTCCAATATCTTTTCTCCTGTGGCTTTTATGCTAAAAGTAGAGCTGCATTTTTCTCACACCTGATTCCTTTCCTGAACAGCGATGGGCTGATCCCCAGCCAATGCAATATTCTCCTTTTATACAAAGGCTTCAAGTGGTTGTATTATTCTCCGCATGATTCTTGTCCGACCGAAATGCCTCTCCTCAATCTGACTGATATTATCATAGCAATGAAATATTCAATATCACCCAGGATGAAATGTATAAAAATGGACCTGTACATGCCATGCTCCGCCCATGAATGTGTATTGTTGATAGGCTTCGTAGAAAGCTGGCAACAACCCCATTCACATTCATAACAAATCACTGTAGCTGTATGGAAATATAGAGAGTATTATTAATCTCAAATAGTGCTATTTTATATGTGTGTGTGTTTGTGTTTGTGTGTGTGTGTGTGTGTGTGTACATGAGAATACCACACTGGATTCCAACAAGACATGTTTTTCAGCGGCTATCTCTCAACTCATCTCTCTATCTATCTGCAAAACTACTACCATTAAAAAGTACAATTACTAAGCGAGCTCCCATCCACTGGTGGCGCTGTTCTACTAAATCCCCTTTGAAAGAGTCCAGCCTAATTCATTCATAACCAGATCTAATCTTGTGTATTTATTTTCTTGTGTCAAAGAAGCAAATCAGGTGATTTACCAGGTCGTATCACCATGGCAACTCAGGTCAAATTCAAGATTAGGGGTCATAAAGAGCTCCAATAGTTCAATCTGTGACTAAACCCAAAGTCTAGACTTAATGACTCTCTCTCTCTCTCGTCCACTCTCTTTTACTTCCTCTCCTTCTCTCTGTTTCTCTCTCTCTCTCTCATTTACTCTCGTTTACTTCCTCTCCTTCTCTCTGTTTCTCTCTGTCTGTCTCTCTGTCTCTCTCTCTCTCTCTCCATCTGTCTCCCTCACACACATTTTCCATCTTGTCCATTCTCTTTTGCTTTCTCTCTCTTTTTCTCTCTTTCTAGCTCTCTCTCTCTCTCTCTCTCTCACACACACACACACACACACACGCGCACACACACACACACACACACACACACACACACACAGATGGGTTGCAGAACTAGTAGTTTTTACCAGTCGACATGTTATTCAGAAAAGTAGACAACTTTTCAAAGATAAAACAAAAAGAATCTCCATTTTTTAGTTTTTTTTATTGCAGTTAAATGCTGATTGACAAGAGCAAATTTTGAGTCAAATCCTATTTTAAATAACGACTAAACACGGGATCTACATTAAACTTGCAGCTTCGTTGCTCTCTTATGCTTTTAAAACACAAAATAACAGTTTACAATAAGGGTACACAATTTACGATACTTAAGACAGTAAAAGCTTATTAATGATTATTGTGACTTTACTTAATTGTCTACTAGTGCTTATTATTGTCTTATTACTGTCTTAATCTTCACGCTTGGATACTTTCGAGTGTGTTCCATCTTGCTATTACCAGTGTTAGCGGTTAGCATTAGATGCTTCATTTTGAAATGGTTCTACATTGCAGAAGTACTTTTGATTGTACTTAAGTGTAGTTTTACACACTGTACAGCTGCCTGTAGAATTGGATTGATCCCTTCTGAATAATATCCAGACTATCAAAGTTTGATTAGCAGTGTTTATTTTGTAAGAGCTGCTTCCTTTACTTCCCAAATAGTTACATAGTGCGTTTTCTGCAGTGCTGAGCCCAGAGTTGCAAAGACAGAGACCCTGTTCTCCCTGGTACAGCTCAGTAGAGCATCGCAGTGAATTTGAAGCTGTAATTCAAAGTAAAAATACTACCTAGTGTTCATTTACAAAAGATCTGAGCACACACAGAGCTTTTGCCAGTGACCTGAAAGTGTGTGGTGAGTGGACAAATCTCAGATGATATTCTACACTGAAACTGAGAGTGTGAAGGGGTATTATGTCCGTACTAGTCGGCTATTTGTAACTTTGTTGCAGCCTGTGGCCCGTGACCAATAATAGAAATATTAATTTGGCCTTCTGTTTGAAATAAACGAATGTGGCCAATAGTGGCCTGAACTCAGCTGCACAGTCACACCATCACAGTGCTCATTAAGAGACGTAATTAGAAGACAAACACTCGTTCCCCTTAATCACGCTCTTCATTCCACTTCATCATTTTCCTTAAACAAACCACTTTAAGAAGTTGCACTTGTCTTGAGTGAAGCTGACAGTTCAATCATCTTTGTTGTTTGTACTTTAAAGCGACCAACTTTCTTTCTATCCCTCACTCAATTTGCACATTTGTCGCAGTTTGTTATTATGAATATTTAAGCAGGACTTTCTTCAATAACCTCGCTTTGGAAGCTATTGAAGATGCTTGTTAAGATCGCACTTGTGATCAGGATCGTTCGCTGGAATAGCACGGGCGAGAGGAGTCACGGATGCAGACAGACAGGCTTAGCCGTGTTATCTGTGTGTGTGTGTGTGTGTGTGTGTGTGTGTGTGAGTGTGTGTGTTTAATCTCTCTGTGAGGGGACGCTTCGGGAGCTGTCGAACGAGGCTGACTGCATTACTGGAACTGCTGGTGGTCAATTAGCTTTTGATTAGCCGCTGATGATCTTTGATGGAGCTTTGACAGACATCTGTAGCCTCTTCTCGTCAGCGCTCTGTAATCAGCAAATGTATCAGACTCACAGACAAATGAACTGAACCACATTGCTCGCCCCGACAGCCCCCCTGCTTTCCCATTAGTGCTTCTTAAAGGAGACAGTGTGCCTTAAATCTGATAACGTGGCACTGGGAGGAGCGGTGAGAAGGAGCAGATATTGAGAAGCCAAAGTTTGCCGTCTCTGGGAAAAGGCGGATTTGAGGAGGTAAAGCGTTACCGCTGGCTGGGAAATAACGGCAGATAGTCCGGATCATTTTGTAATGATCTCTGCAGTGAGGGGAGTCCGCAAACCAATATATGACATGACACCAACAGAGTAACATGCCGTAAAACTGTTGAGTTCTCGCTGCAGGTATTAGATCCACCCCCCCTCCCAATTTTCTCACAGAGAGAGCAGATTGAGGCTCAGGGCAATTCTGGAAGCAAATGAAAAATGAAATGGTAATTAAGTCTGGGATGGAAGTAGCAAGGCTGTCAGAGGGAAAGAAATTGAGCGAGTGAAGGCATCAGGTTCCCGAACATTTTAAACGAATCCTGAGCTCTCTGGGCACAGGGAACCATTGTCGAGCCTGTGACAGATCTCAATAAAGCCACACTAATTTATTTCAAGAGTGCCATTATTCCCTGGCCCTCACAGGTGTTGCTCTATTAAAATGTAATGCATTGCCCCAGTGGAAGATATCTCAAGCATTTCCACACCCTCCGACAAACTGACGACACCTTCTCCTTTGAATGATGCGTCTGTGAGGACTCGAAGTGTTAAAATATAGTAGTTAGAACCAACAGAACCCTGTCCCTTACCTTTCACGTCATCGTACTTATGACCAATACGAAATGGTTCTAATGAGGTTACGAAAGTTAAAATGGTGTCAAAGCCCAGGGAGCCGCTCTGAGAAGGTCCTCCTCTTCCAGCGCCAGACATGAAGATCCCAGCAGACCATGGAACTGCAGCTCCGGCTGCAGACAGCAGGTAGAAGCCGAAAAGCAGCAGGTGGAGAGCGCAGTTAGCCCCAGAGACAGCTCGCCAGTGAAGAGTGTGGTAAGTGCCAGCCGAGCTGGTGCCCTGTGGCCCATGGGACTCTCCCTGTCTGAGTCACTTCCCTCCTCCAAGCAGCTCTCTGGCTTTGTCAGAAATTATCATGCAATGTAAGTACATCACTAACTTATCTTACAAGTATAAAAGTATACTTTGGTAGTAAGTGTACTAATATCTAGTTCATAAACATATTTATTTACATACTCTTTATTTTAACAATAGAAAAGCTTTGAGTACTAGTTTACATTTGTCACAGTTGAGGGAGGATGAGGACGTACACGCAAGGAATATTTATTTAAACAAAACCAAGGCAAACACAACAAACAGAAAACAAACAGGAGCTGGGAGGCAAGAAAACAAACTAGAACTCAGAGGAACATAACTAGGACAGGAACATAACTGTGGACTAGTGGTAATGTGTAAGACAACAAACATAGAAACACTGAAACAAATCGACTATATATACACAGAGCACTGACAAGGAACACCTGGGGACAATAACGAGAGGGCAGGACTACAAAGGAGACTCTGACGAGAGGGCGGAGCTAAGGCGGGACTAGGGCGGAGACAGGAAGAATAAACAGAGCCATGTGCTAAATGAGCACATGGCTAGGAAAACAAACACAGGACGTGACAACATTTAAGTTTTATTTATTTATTTATTTATGTTTATTTGGCTAGTCATATATGTCTATCCCATTTTAAATTGTAATGATTATAAAATGAATTAACTTACAATACTCTAAAACCCAACCTGGTGTCATGGTGGAAATGCACATATTTTACTAAAAGAACATGACATGAATACCTGGCGACCCTAATTGAAAAAGCAGCCTTAAAATTCGTCCCAAACCAACTGCAGAGTCCAGAAAGTTAGAAAAGCAGTGTTTTGCGTGTTTAGCATTAGCAGAGAGCTCTGCCGTCTTCATACACTTCTTTGGGTAAATAACTGAGACTTTGAGTGTATGTAGTGCAACAGCGCCACCAGTGGATGCGGGGTCACTTGGTGAACATATAATAACCACAAATTATGATAAAGCAAAGTGTTAGTATGGTCTTTTAGTAGTTTATTCGCATTTTAAACATGGAATCGTGTTGCTCAGCCAGATGTTTATCAGTGTTCTACATCTGTACCCTTTACTCTCAGCATTTCCACCTCAAACTACAAGCCAAATATACTTCAACTTTACATATCATTGCTGTCCAATTAAAAACACCTATCTCATATAATAGTAACTTTACAGCAGAAGAAAAAACCTTCTTAACTTTCAATGGAAGTCAGTGTAAACATTTAATTCCAAGTTATTTTTGAGCATTTCTATTGGTTCATTCATCATACAATTTTCACAAATTGTAAAGGACTGCTTATGTGTTCAAATGTGGTCAAAAATGGAGATACGTTATAATTTTCTTAAGTGTCTCTTTATCAAAAGATCAAATACAAGAAAACTCCAAATAGATTTAGACTTTTCTGTGGACTTGTCCGTATAAGCCAAATATACTTAAATATAATAGTGTTTATTATACCACTGATACGTTCATAAAAGAAACTGTGAGTATACTTATTTATTTTTAGTTTTAAAAACATATAGAACACTTGAATAAACATCTTTTGTAAGGGCTCTCATGGCTTAATGCCATCAATCCTTACAGGAATGTTCCATCATAGTTTAACGTCTGTCTGCAAGTGTAGAGAAAGTATAAATGCTTCAACCATGTTGGCGGACCACGTGGCTGGACACCAGCATCATATGCACAACTAAGGTCCATTACGAGGCTGGTCCATCACTCAATATCTGGTCAACAGAGGACAGAAACTGACCAGTGAGCAACACACACACTTCTTATATCTGTGAAGTATGGGGACATTGCATAGACTCCCATTCATTTTGTGAAGACTTACTATTAACCCCTCTGTAAGAACTACTGACATTATACTTGACCTTGACTTTAACCCTAACCTTAACCCTAACAATGACTTCATCCTAAACTTAATCTTAACCCTAAGCCTAACCTTAACCCAAACTTAAAACATGTCTTCACCTTAAAATTGAATGTGATTTACATTGTGGGGACCAGCTGGCGGACAAGTACACACCATGTGAATTTATAGGCAGGTAGTGGTCCCCACAGGGTGATGTATTCCTGACACACACACACACACACACACACCTTAATTCCTGGCCCTTATCTGCACCCTGAAGCATCCTAAACACTGTCTAACAATGTGCCACTTCAGGGAGGGGGTTATTAACTCAACATGTAAGTGGGCTTTGATCTGTGTTTTCCCCAAGTACCCCACGCCGTCTGTGGCTTCCCTCCACCATCCAAGGGAAGAGTGTAGACGAGTCGGGGCTGGAGCGAAGCGCCGTGTCTGGAGAGGAGTAGGCTGTGAAGGGACGACTCTGTTTTGGCTTATGGGTAAATAAACAAAATAGGCATGGAAAAAAGTCTCTGTCCCCACTCAAGCAACACGCCGCATACCTCGCCCTCCCCCTCCTCCATTCGCGTCTTACGTAAGTTCCTATCCGAATAAATATCAGCCCTGTTTGTTGGTAAAAAGAGAAAAAATGATCGCGCACTTCAAAGGCTTCATCTCTCGCCGTACATACGCTGTAAATAAATCAACACCAACGTGTAGCGCTGGAAATGGAGGCGGGGGAAACGTCTGTAATCTAGATTCCCTTTGTTTCTCCAAGCAATTTTTTTTTAAGAAAATTGTAAAATCTATGTTAAATAACTCTGAAAAAAAAGATTTGATTCTGTACGTCACTGTATAAATACAGCTTTTTACCACAGAAAGAAACATAGTTAATGCTGTTAACATGAAAACACTGACGAATGTGACGGTGGAGTTGAGACCTACTGTGAATAAGAGACCTTTATACAGCCCTTAAAACGACGCAGTGCAGAAATGAGCAAGGACAAAGGCAGTGTTTGGGTTTGGTGTGTGACAAAATTCAGGGAACACCACACTTCCGCAAGCGAACGCAGGCTGACACTAAACTCCACTGACCAACACACATCTCGACACACACTAACACCAGATATAAACACAAACCCCCAACACAATTAAAAGCTCAGAATAAACCCTGGAAATCACAGAAAGTGCAGAGCCACTAGGCATGCTGGGATCTCCCCGTGAGTCCCAGCTCCTCCCAGTCCTTGGCCACTTGTCCAAGCCAAAATGTTTTCTGTATTTAACAGTGACAAAATGTATTTTTTCACAAAAAATGAATGCAAAAATTACAGTGTTGCCTTGATATTAGTGAATGTTTTTTCACAGCACAATTGTAGTTATATATATATATACATACATTTACCATAATAACCCTACCACTAGGGCGGCACAGAGGTGCAGCAGGTAGTGTCGCAGTCACACAGCTCCTGGAGGTTGGGGGTTAAAGTCTGGCAACGCGTGACTGTCTGTGAGGAGTGTGGTGTGTTCTCCCTGTTTCTGCGTGGGTTTCCTCTGGGTGACTGTCTGTGAGGAGTGTGGTGTGTTCTCCCTGTGTCTGCGTGGGTTTCCTCCGGGTGACTGTCTGTGAGGAGTGTGGTGTGTTCTCCCTGTGTCTGCGTGGGTTTCTTCCGGGTGACTGTCTGTGAGGAGTGTGGTGTGTTCTCCCTGTTTCTGCGTGGGTTTCCTCTGGGTGACTGTCTGTGAGGAGTGTGGTGTGTTCTCCCTGTGTCTGCGTGGGTTTCCTCCGGGTGACTGTCTGTGAGGAGTGTGGTGTGTTCTCCCTGTGTCTGCGTGGGTTTCCTCCGGGTGACTGTCTGTGAGGAGTGTGGTGTGTTCTCCCTGTGTCTGCGTGGGTTTCCTCCGGGTGACTGTCTGTGAGGAGTGTGGTGTGTTCTCCCTGTGTCCGCGTGGGTTTCCTCCGGGTGACTGTCTGTGAGGAGTGTGGTGTGTTCTCCCTGTGCCTGTGTGGGTTTCCTCCGGGTGCTCCGGTTTCCTCACCGGAGCGTGTGCGAGCGTGTGTCGCCTCCTCCAGGGTGTGTTCCCGCCTTGCGCCCAGTGATTCCGGGTAGGCTCTGGACCCACCGCGTCATGTTGGAAAGCTTGTATGAAGACTATCAGTATTCAAGAAAATAGTACTCAATAAATAAAATCAGAAATGTGAAAACAACAGATATGAGATGCAGCTCAGAGAAGATCTAAAGAGATGAGATGAGAACATGAAACTTGCTTTAATCCTGTTTGCACAGCAGCGCAGCAAAATATGGACACACACACACACACACACACACACACACTAGTGATTAGGGGCAGTGAACACAAAAGCAGAGAAGCAGACAGCCACATTGACGTCTGGGGAGCAGTTGGGAGACTTGCTCGGGTAGTCCCCTGGTGAATGCAGTATTAGGAGCATTGCCCAAGGACACCTTTAGGGTACAGTGTTTGGATCCTGCCCCAGGACTGTTATAGGACTTGTGTTTGGACCCTAGTCTGTGCAGAAGGCAGTGGTGTTCTCCATGACACATGGTTGTGGAGGTTGTCAGGAAACTTTTTGGGTGAGTGTTGACGTCAATATGTGTGTGTGTGTGTGTGTGTGTGTGTGTGTGTGTGTGTGTGTGTGTGTGTGTGTGTGTGTGCAGTTGTTTGTGATTGGGGAGATGTGCCGGTGTGATGCTAAATCACTGACACTGCGCTGTAGCTGCTCTTATTATTAGCGAGGGCTCAGTAACCCGGCGAGGAGCGGGATCCTGGGTAATTTCTGGGCTGTGACAGAGCTGGGGAGGAAATTGCACGGGTGGATGCTCCTGTGATTGCACCGGCCCTTCTGCACATCTTATTCTGTCACACGGTGTGACACTCTTATTGCCCACGTTTTTTTCCCTCCCTCTCTCTCTCTCTCTCTCTCTCTCTCTCTCTCTCTCTCTCTCTCTCTCTCTCTCACTGTCTCTCACACACACATTTTCCATCTTGTCCATTCTCTTTTGCTTTCTCTCTCTTTTTCTCTATTTTTCTCTCTTTCTTGCTCTCTCTCTCTCGATTTCTCTCTCTCTCTCTCTCTCTCTCTCTCTCTCTCTCTCGTCCACTCTCTTTCTATTCTCTCTGTCTTTCTCTGTTATTCACTTCCTTTCTCCCATCTCTCTCTATTCTCTCTTTCCTTTCTCTCTCTCTCTCTCTCTCTCTCTCTCTCTCTCTCTCTCTCTCTCTCTCTTCTCTCTCTCTCTCTCTCTCTTTCACTCTCCCTCTCCCTCTCTCCCCCTCCTGGTTTTCTCTCTGCCCTCTTTCCCTCTCTCTCTCTCTCTCTCTCCCTCCCTCCATGGTAACAACAGGGGCTGGATGAAATTAGATCATCGGCACCAGAAAGTCATTTGTTTCCAGTGTCAGCATGTTTTGTGCATTTGTTGGAGGATTGAATTATGGTTATGAGATCGGCAGTAATGAATTTATGAGCTCTTCCACTCAGAGAAACGTCAGTGTGAGGCGGGCAGCTGACGCGTCAAACACAGAGGGAGAGGAGGACTTGAAAATAATGGGATTTTTCAACTTCCGTAAACTGTGCCTTGGCCAGGTTTGGGACAGAAATTGGCTGAATCCGTTACTGAATGTAATCTCCACCAGCTGCTGAGCCGGGTAACCCTCCCGGAGCCCGGCAGGTTTACATCGATTACACTTTCTTCCACAGCGGCCGTGAGCTTTTAAAAACACTCCAGCGTTCTGACGGCTGATCTAATTCAATGATGGTTTAAGTCGTTTGAATGGATTTCTTTTTCCAGAGGCTTTCATTGACCGAGGACCAAATTCCCAGACATGGTTTACAACAGCGTTGTTTACCCACTGGGCTGTGGACCACGAATGGACCCCCAAGCACCGTTTGATGCTCCTCAAGCCAAGCTAGTGGTCTGGAGTCAAGCTGTGATGTCACTCCATGACGTTTAGCATGTTTTCAAATGACAGTATGAATACAAGCATGTCAGCGATGGCACACAAATCAGCTTTATCTATGTCTAGCCCCTGGTGCTTCAGTCGCCCACTACTGGTTTCTAGCTATAAATAGACTGGCCATTAGACACTTCCACTGGTTTAGTTCTAGTCTTTGTCCCAAACACAGTGTCTATGTCTGAAAATGCTTTTCAGTCTAGGTTTATACTCAAGGTCTGGTAAACACCTGCAGTGAAAAATGCGTACCACTTTTTTACTGGAACCATTTTCATTTTCTCTGCCACCTTAAAAATAGTATGAATTCCAGACTGTACTCCCTCGCAATCCTCTCCCAGGTAAGGCTAGCAATTTTTGCGAAAGCCAGCATTTCTGCAGCCTCTTGTTAAACCGAGTGTGTATGCCACAACATCAGACCACTTCTACAAACCCCCCCCCAGGGGCTGTTTTCTTTGCTCGAGGGACATTTTTCCTCTCCTTATTTTTGCTTTATTTTTCTGCAATGAAAGGATAACATCACTCTCCTTCCCAGTTTCCACAGACACCGAGGGGAGATAAGCTCATCCATGCGCACTCGTCCACCCAGGCCTTGTCCACGCTCCAGATTGGCTTGCTTTGTAGAGGACCCCCTCTGGTGCCAGCTTGTGTCAGAAGTGAAAATGACTGGAGGAGGAAAAAAGCATGAGCAAATAAAATATTGACAGACGAAGAGAAATGAAAGACTCCGGCTGCTTATAAATTGCGGTGGACGTGGAGGAGGAGGAGGAAGCTGATATTCATTTTGCGAGAGTGAGAGAGTGAGTGAGAGAGAGAGAGGCAGTGTGGTGAAGGTTTGAGAGGGAAACCCTTTGCTGTGGAATGAATCCCTTTCACTGTGTTGTTTCCTGCTGCCTTTCAGCTTTGGGCTGCGCTGAAAAGGGTTTTTCTCCCGGACTGAAGCGTGTGATAAAAACACATTCTACAAGCGGGGCTTACAACAAAATACACCACATACTTCCACAACGTGTGGAGAACTCGCTGCCAGAACTGAGCCCCTGCCACAATTTTGTATTATTATTTTTTTTACCATTATTTGCACCATTTGAAAGGCACATAAAACTGAACCCAAAACTATGATTCTGTTGAGGCGCTGTTAATACGCCTAAGACTTTGCAACTAACCCTTAAATGGTTTTTGAGTCTCCTCCACCTGTATTCATTGCTTTAGTGTTTTGTCGATAAAACGTACATTAAATTAGGAAGGTAAAAGAGTTCTTTACTTTCCCCCGTTAAGGTTTGACCTCAGTGATATCAGGTTTTCTCACGACAGGAAAGATTTACTGGTCGTCATCAACCGAGAGGCATTTTCAGACTTCAAGACTCCATGCCTATGATTGTTTTTCTATCCGTTAGATGCGAATCCTCCTCAGCGATGATGATCATGTCCTCTATTACGTTGTTAGCGAGGGCTGCAAAAGAGTACAATAGCCAGAGAAGGTATCATACAGACGGATAGCCTCATGCACAAGCGCAGCCTGATTACAGCGCCCAAATCACTTTTGGACACGTCCCTCATGCAAATAAACGGAGCGGCGAGATTTAATGCAGTCCTTGAGGGTTCTCATCAGGAGTCTCCGAGACAGGAGAATGAAACCAAATGACTGTTTATTAAATCACGCTACTCCCCGACAGATCCGCTAATGAGAAGGACTTGTGTGACATCGGTGGAGAGAGACGCGTGGCTCTGTAATTCACCGCACACTGACCTCTGGGCTGACCCGCTGTCTTCACACTCACCAAAACTAATCTGCACAGCCATTTCTTTTTTTTTTTTTTCCATTTCGAGTGTGCCCTTCTCTGTGATGGTTTATATCATTGGGTTTGATTGCTTTCTGGGGAGTGATTTCCATCAGAAATCTATTGATGTACATTTATTATGGTCCTGCTGTAATAAGAATGTAGATACGCATTACCATGTGTATTACATGTGACAACAGTTTAATTACATATGATATTACCACTGATACAAATGGGTTACAGAAGTGCAAATAATAATAATGCACAATGAGATTGAGCTTCAGGTTTCTCACATGACCTCTGTTTGTACAGAGCTGGGAATCATTGGATAGATCCAGTGGCGGATGCTGGTCTTTCAAGGAGGGGAAGCTCAATTTCGGCCTACATCATAAAATGTGTGGGTTTATTTATACGTAAATTCTACCCTCCGTTCCTTTTTAAGAAAATGATCTGTGACCCTGTCGTACCAACAAGGCGTCTTTTCCAGGGACTTGACTAGTGTCCTCTCAATGGCCAGCAGAGCTAGGCTTAAACGGCCTTGGCCCATGTGAAGTGTGTCCGCCTGTGCTCCCATGGATCTCTACACCAAAGGATCGCTGATTCGCTCATTTCGCTGTCAATCAAAAAGGGATTCAGCCTCAGACAGATCATCCAATCATCATGCAGAAGCTGAGCGTCCGGGCCAGCCGAGGCCAGCCCACTGCCCCGTAGACCCCCAGAGACGCTGAGTGTCCGATGGGCGGGACAAAGCCCAGCATTTATCCAATGACTCGTCTCGTTTCGCTGCACTTCGCTGCTTCGCTATTGAACTCTGTGGACGCTCAGCGTCCTCACTGTTTAAAGCACCGTGAAGCTGCGGGAATGATTGAGAGGAAAGCTGCGTCTTTACCAGTGATAAGAAGCTGATTCTGAACAAAAGTTGAGCGCGTTGTAGTGCATATTTATTCAATGACATGTACACACAACAGTATATATTTGATCACTTATTTTTTGACATTTTAGGGGAAGCTGAGCTTCCCTTGCAGTCTTAGAGCAATCGCCACTGCTTAGATCTAATCTTGGACCAAACTACACTGTCAGTGTTTATAAATGTATTTGAATCTAAGTTTAGTTTTAATCAAAATCTAAGATGTGATAGGAACCAGTTTCATGTTCTACACCATGCTTTCTCTGCTTACTTAAATATGATACAAATACAATTGCATTACCAGTAGTTACACTGTTATCACATGTAACTACTCAGTTATTAAAGGCAGCTAAGACAAAGTGGATCCCTATTATTGCTAAGCTCAATTAAGCCTAATCCACTTATGTGTGGCCATGTGAGCCGTGCTATCTTAGCCTTTTCCGTGATGATGTCTGCAACTGAAATACTTAGCATTCTTCTCAGTCTCCAGGTCTAAGCCAGGGTTGGCGTTCATGGGCATCTCATGTCTGTGTGTTTGTTTAAGGATAAAGCTGCGCCTCCAGAAAAGGCCAGAACACAATCCCGGCCAGCTTTATTCTGTTCATCCCTGGTCAAGTTATCAGCGCCTTTAGCGGGTTACCATGGCAACCCCGAGCATTCAAATCTGTCATTTGCTTTTTCCAACGCTCCTGGAAATGACTGGATTGGCAGCTTCAGCTCTTTATCAGCTGAGCAGTGCTTACTAATCTGTTGTGTGAATAATTGCGTGTGATTGTCTTCAACAGTGCTGTCTTACGTAATCGTCAGACAAGTTTTATTTATACACAGCAGCCCAGTGATTCACCGCTTCAGGAGCAGATGCGTGGATCTCGGTTAGAGAAGATGATTTTCCTCAGTTTAGTAACGCTTGACAAAAGAAAAGCAGTCCCATATCAACAGCATAGGCCTTTAATTACAGCTGACTACAAACCTGCACTGAAACTAACAGGGGTTTATAATCCAGTGTTACTTTATTCCATACTTTAACACTCTTGGGAATTCTGACCACCACATTTTTTTTTAAACGTATCTAGTTACAAACGCTACAAAAAAATTCATGAATGAATAAATGAATGAACTGTAAATGTAAATGTTACTTGTAAAGTTTCAAATTCATATTCATGATTCATAAGCTCTGTTCAAATCTCAAACACTATTTTATAGTGTGATTTTTTTCCCCCTCTTCCTTTGAGTGCAATGAAACATTAATGTGGAACACACAAAGCGAGTCCATATTTACACAGTGTTGCAACATGAACATACACACACAAGCAACACCAGTATGCAGCGAAATCCTACAGCACAGGAAAGACATACCCTGTAATGACATAATGTATAGGACGTCAGCATGTGGTAATCACTCCTGCTCCTGCGGATCTACTTAAGCATTTTCCACTGACGGCATGTTCCACTGTGACTGAAGCATGGTCTGTGATTTATGCAGCTGTTCATTGCTATTATTTGCAATTACCGTCCTGGTTCTCCAATGAGAGAGTTCCTGGTTCGACGTGTCATTTCCGGTTCTGGTGACTGACGGCCCTTCGATCTGCCACGCTTCTTTGATGAAGAGACGTTTCCTTTTTTTCCGCCACTCACATCAAACAAAATGGAATCAGTTTGATCATTTTTAGCGGGAGCCGTCCATGCTTCATACTGAGCTTGTTAACATGGCTTTGAAGTCGGACGGATTTGTAGTAATTCTGTGCTTTGTTCCCAGAAACTACAAAGACATCAGTTCATCAGCGGGGTTTCGTCACGTCGCAGGAGATAAATACAGTAGGAAAACTCGGTTTGATTGCCTCAGACATATCAAAACCTTCCACAACTGTTAATTACACCCTCTGCTTCAAGCTACACTTACCCAGGACTGTGCACTGTTTACAGGCAGGTGTCTGCATTACATGCTTCTTTACCATGATTACAGGAGGTCCTCTGGCGTACACAAACACAATCCACTGAGTAAAGTGAGACAGGTGTGTGTTTGTTTGAGCAGTAGTAAGGTGGGGTTGGAAATGGTGGGTAAAGGGTGCTTCGTAACAAATCCCCATCCCAGAAATTTTCATGAGAGTGTCGTCCCCACCACCGAGTGTTAATTTATTATTTTACCCATTTACAGACACACACCACACTCCTCACAGACAGTCACCTGGAGGAAACCCATGCAGACACAGGGAGAACACACCACACTCCTCACAGACAGTCACCCGGAGGAAACCCACGCAGACACAGGGAGAACACACCACACTCCTCACAGACAGTCACCCGGAAGAAACCCACGCAGACACAGAGAGAACACACCACACTCCTCACAGACAGTCACCCGGAGGAAACCCACGCAGACACAGGGAAAACACACCACAGTCCTCACAGATTGTCACCCGGAGGAAACCCACGCGGACACAGGGAGAACACACCACACTCCTCACAGACAGTCACCCAGAGGAAACCCACGCAGACACAGGGAGAACACACCACACTCCTCACAGACAGTCACCCAGAAGAAACCCACGCAGACACAGAGAGAACACACCACACTCCTCACAGACAGTCACCCGGAGGAAACCCACGCAGACACAGGGAAAACACACCACAGTCCTCACTGACAGTTACCCGGAGGAAACCCACGCGGACACAGGGAGAACACACCACACTCCTCACAGACAGTCACCTGGAGGAAACCCACGCAGACACAGGGAGAACACACCACACTCCTCACAGACAGTCACCCGGAGGAAACCCACACAGACACAGGGAGAACACACCACACTCCTCACAGACAGTCACCCGGAGGAAACCCACGCAGACACAAAGAGAACACACCACACTCCTCACAGACAGTCACCCGGAAGAAACCCACGCAGACACAGAGAGAACACACCACACTCCTCACAGACAGTCACCCGGAGGAAACCCACGCAGACACAGGGAAAACACACCACAGTCCTCACAGACAGTCACCCGGAGGAAACCCACGCGGACACAGGGAGAACACACCACACTCCTCACAGACAGTCACCCAGAGGAAACCCACGCAGACACAGGGAGAACACACCACACTCCTCACAGACAGTCACCCAGAGGAAACCCACGCAGACACAGGGAGAACACACCACACTCCTCACAGACAGTCACCCAGAGGAAACCCACGCAGACACAGGGAGAACACACCACACTCCTCACAGACAGTCACCCAGAGGAAACCCACGCAGACACAGGGAGAACACACCACACTCCTCACAGACAGTCACCTGGAGGAAACCCACGCGGAGTGTGTTGAGGGTTCACTTTATGGTTGGGGCAAGAGTTTGTTTAGGTTTTTTGTCAGTGTCCACTGTGCCAACTCTGCATTTTATTTTTGATACTGAGAGATAAGGTCAAAATATTCTGTAGATTTTTAGTTTTTTTAGATGTTCACACTTCTTGAAATATTCTTTCTTTATTTATTCTTGACTTTATTCTCTGACATTTCTGATTTTAATATCAAAGCTGTTGTAACTGCATTTTCATGATATTCTTTGTGACTATAGTTTTTATTTTCATTCCATCAGCATCACAACATGTTTGTGAGAAAGTCTGGTCTGGGTTCGTGGCTAAAGTTAGAGACAAAACAAGGGTGATATTTCACACTGAGTAGGCATCAGAAATTCACAAGTACATCCACAAAAGGTAAATTATATTATATAACGGTTTTCTGGTTATGACCCTGTTTTTTTCTGCTCTGTTTATGAATCCTGGATTGAGTGTTTGGGTTGTTTACCTGATCACTCATTCAATAAACATGTGCTTGATTCCTATCGTTTGTGTGGAGACCGAAGCCCAGGTGGACTCATTCATGTACAACAAACTCAAATTAAAATGAAAACACATTATTAATGACAATGGCTTCTGTTCAAACCAGCATTAGTCTAAAATAATAGTGTGCACCGAGTGTATATCAACTATCACCATGACAACACTCTACCAACACATAGAGGCCAAGAATAAAGTATTTCAATGCCAAACTATAAACCCAGAATAAGGAAACTGTAACCATTACAGGTTTGGGGACAGGGAAAGCCTGGTCTCAAGGTTTCAGTACATAATTTGACCAAAGGACCATTCCCAGGATTCTTGCATTAGTAAACTTGTACTTAAAATATTTGTGGAGTTTCAGGTGAATATCTGGCAACCCACTATGAAAAAATCCACTTTACAACATCCCCATAGCCTCACCCTAAACATATCACTACTTAACACTAACCAAATGAATATAAGACACATCTTTTATAGTTCATGTGGGTGATCCACTATCATTTACACTTCTACACAAACCAATTGCATTTAAAAATGAAAAAAGAAAGGTATGAGTGTAATTCAGCCCCATTTCCGGTGACAGATAGAGACACAGAACAGTAAACTCGGCTCTGACAGACTTTATTACATTTGAATACAGCAGCATGGCTAATGCAGTGTGTGATTGGAACAATTTCTACCCATTTCTCAACAACCCTTACTTCAAGCTTCATTAGGGATAGTTTAACAGCATAAATAACTCATTGTAATTTGACAGAGGGTTTAAATTAGAGTCCTCTGCCAGTCCTCTGTGACTTTAATGCATAATTCTCGCAAAGAGCGTGACATAGGAACTCATCAAATTAGCTTCAGCGAAAGCTAATTCTGAACAAATGGTCTCTAATCTGTAGTGGGACAGTCGGAGGGACAAGAAATACAAGTCTCACCTGGGTTATTTCACTCTGAGCTGTCTCACTCTGGCCTGCCTCATTCTGGGCTGTCTCACTCTGGCCTGCCTCATTCTGGGCTGTCTCACTCTGGCCTGCCTCATTCTGGGCTGTCTCACTCTGGCCTGCCTCATTCTGGGCTGTCTCATTGTGATGGCCCACTAAGGCCCCACATGTAAGAATAAGGGATGCAGTGTGTTTAGGGAGTAAAGTATGAATTTTAATTTGTTCAGCACAAGTTCACAGTACATTGTTTATTGTTAGGTACATTGCAGTAATAGCCCTAGCTCTGATTTTAAGATTGCCCAGAATGTATACAATGGTTATATTTACTCATTTTAAAGTTAATGTTTTTCATTAAAAAAATCCTTTAAAGTGATTAGCTCATAAAACGTTAAAATTCTGTTCAAATCCTATATTTCAGGTAAATGGTCAATAATTTAACATCTTTTAAACTTATCTTTTCTGAACTAGTTGTGCACGCTAGTAATGAAGAGTCAGACCATAAGATGGGACAGTTTTAACATTTTTATTGTTCTCCCCATAACATTTCTTCTGACTTCTTTGTTTAATTCCCAGGAGCCACGTCTGCAGCGTGGGTCAGTGGGTGTTGGTTTAGAGGAAGTGCGGGCTTACTGAGTCTTTATAGAAATGCCTGGAATTCTGGGTAATCTGGACTGTACTACTTGGAACCATTCTAGGGGGCAAACCATGTTTGTACAAAGAGCTAGTGGGTATTTTACAACATTATTTCCACTGATATTTAATATTGAAATATTGTGATGGTTAATCTAAAGTGTGAGATTGAATGTGACGTAGTGATGTCCAGCTAAGTGGAGTTCTTCACATTCACTGTTACTGGGGAATGTACCTTGAATATTAAATGGTTTGATTCATGGTGTTAAAAGAGGACTGATTGTGCTGTCAAGTGAGTTTTTTCTCTTCTCTCAAGCTCACAGGCTAGAAACTGAGCTTGTTGCATAAACTTTAAATTTGCAAGAGTCAACAAATGTCTAGACATGACTCCTCAATGTGCCTCTTAGCCTTGTTTTTGGTCACACCCTGACACTCATTCTGGCCTGTCTCATTTTGTGCTGTCTCACTCTGGCTTGTGCCATTCTTAGCTGTCTCACTCTGACCTGTCTCATTCTGGGCTGTCTCACTCTGGCCTGTATCACTCTGGTTTATCTCACTCTGGCCTGTCTCATTTTGGGCTGTCTCACTGTGGCCTGTATCACTCTGGTTTATCTCACTCTGGCCTGTCTCATTTTGGGCTGTCTCACTCTGGCCTGTCTCATTTTGGGCTGTCTCACTCTGGCCTGTATCACTCTGGCCTGTATCACTCTGGGTTATCTCACTCTGATATGTCTCACTCTGGGCTGTCTCACTCTGGCCTGTATCACTCTGGCATGTCTCACTCTGGGCTGTCTCACTCTGGGTTATCTCACTCTGGCCTGTCTCATTTTGGGCTGTCTCACTCTGGCCTGTATCACTCTGGGTTATCTCACTCTGGTATGTCTCACTCTGGCCTGTATCACTCTGGGTTACCTCACTCTGGCCTGTCTCATTTTGGGCTGTCTCACTCTGGCCTGTATCACTCTGGGTTATCTCACTCTGGTATGTCTCACTCTGGGCTGTCTCACTCTGGCCTGTATCACTCTGGGTTATCTCACTCTGGGCTGTCTCACTCTGGGCTGTCTCACTCTGGCCTGTCTCATTTTGGGCTGTCTCACTCTGGCCTGTATCACTCTGGGTTATCTCACTCTGGCCTGTCTCACTCTGGGCTGTCTCACTCTGGGCTGTCTCACATGCTCAACTGTGTTTTTTCTAGAGCAATGAAGCTTCATGAAGTACACTTGGGATGAGTTTGCATTTGTAATCCAGAGCTAATCATCCACCATCAGCACCTGATCGGGCCAAGTACCTTCAACTCTTTACAAAACCTTTCCCAGAAGAGTAGAGGCGGTTACTGCAGTAAAGGGAGACTTCACTTCTGGCCACGCAGCATGGCTTCAGCACTTAACATTCGCCCAGCTCTGGCCTGTCTCCTTGTGTAAGTGTGTAGGCTGGCTCAGCACTTAGTACAGATGTATGTGCCCGTCACCATTAGCTTTGGCCAACAAGCAGCTGCTTGGCAGTATTAGAAAGTCCATCTGTTTCCTTCTCATCACATCAGGGTGGCTCCTCTCGTGGCTGGGGCCTGAAACAGTGACAAACGCCCAGCAAGGCAGAGGCTGGGGGAAATCGAAGGTCCTCCGCATTCCCCCAATAGCTCCTTATTTGCGCTGATGGGAGTGCAAACACAGGCATTTGCCTCAATTGGGGAAAATTGATACAGCTGTCTCCCAGGCACACTATTGCACCATGGAGCAAATCTCCTCTGCATTGTGGATATGGGCGTCATGCATCATTCGGAGACATCGAGCGGTCACATTAAACTATAAAGGTATGATAATGGACTTCCGAATGGCTCCGTGCCACTCTAAATCAATTATTCCTCAACAGCTCCATGGATTCTCGACGTGGAATTACATCTGGCCATTTGTAAAAGGATACGGCCGTTCCCTCATCCTGCTTCATTTTATGACACTGTTTTCATCATGTTCCCGCTCTTTCCTGTCACGGAGAGATGGCCAGAAAACTGTGCAGGCAGACAAAGACTTCGTGATTCATGTCTCCGCGCGGATCTCCAGGGAACCGTCCAGAGATGCAGGAGGCTTAAACTGAATGAGTCACAATGACACCGCCCCACTGTCCCAGAAACTTATCTGTCTCCTTGTTTCAGCAGAACATTCCAGAGGATGGTACGCTTAGCTCTTCCAGTGTTGCCATCTTTGGCATTTTCATTGACATGCACAGGTTTTCCAGCTCAAATGAAGCTCTGCACTTGGATTCAAATGGACACCTGTTCATTCATCTCATTTCTCTTCTGAAATCAAGGATATCACTTATGGCATTGTCCCCCACATTGCAGCAGTCATTGCTTCTACTCTAGCTAGGGTCCTACGTACTATTCTAGGAATAGGGACACTGTGAGTGTGAGTGTGTGTCGCTCTGTGAAGGACTGGCGCCCCCTCCAGGGTGTGTTCCCTCCTTGCACTCAGTGATTCCCGGGTAGGTTCTGGACCCACCATGACCCTGAACTGGATAAGCACTTACAGATAATGAATTAATAACACAGAGTTAAAGTTAACTGGAGTTTCTTTGAATCAATAATTCAAAACAGGAAGTGTTACTTTGTACATTTTTCAAAACAGGAGAGTACACAATTCAAATAAGATTTTTTATTTTTTCCACATGTGATTCCATTAAAAATAAATATTTCTTGAGAGATTTTTCTCAAAATAAATATTCTTCATTTAATTGTAGGATTTGTCTCATTCCTCCAAGCTTTAAGCTAAATTAGCATTTAAGCTAAATTAGCATTAAGCTAATTTCACATAAGGTGAAATATTTGTAAGCCTTCTCTACTCTTCTTTTCCAAGGATGCTAATAATTGTGGAAGGGTCTGTAATGTCACGGATCTCTTCCAATGATATGCTTTTCCTAGAAGAGTACATTCAAGCTAGGATCCTTATAAAACAGTTTTATTTTTAACGTCCAGAAATTTTACCTCTACTTCAGATTTGTGAAGCTTAGGCAGAGCTAGCATTTCTGGAAGTAGCCTTCAACACAGAGTCTTATTTGTTGTGAATATTAGTTAAACCACTTTGAGGTGCATATATATGTCTTACATTGCATCTATTAAAGCTGTCTGTCTACCTACACTTGCTCCTGGTCAGCTGCCAGTCAGCTGTTTGGACCCTCCAGGACTGTGTTTGCCGTCTGTCTGACCTCTCTATTTAGTGAAATGATTTTTTTTTTTTTGTTGGGCAGATGAAATGGCCTGGGGCTGAGATCTATGCTTTGAATTTAGGAATATGATTAATTGCCTGCTCACTCTCAAGCTACTCCTCAACTCCTGGGACGTGAGCTTCCTGCCTCACACTCTCTTCAGTTCCTGCGAAGCTGCCTCCACGTTCTCACATGACAGCCAGCATTTGATCTCACAGTACTCGTCCTATATTTCAGATGATATTTCTTTATAGAAGAGTGAAATGAGGCACTGACTCGAACGCTGTACTGATTAAGGGCTCCGTGAACGGCTCTGACGCTTCCTCGTAAGTCAAGAACGTTTCATATTCATACAACTTCTTTTGCAATTTCGGCTCTCGGGAATTGGGCTCATCTGGCTGTGTGCATTATGTCAAGGAGGAACTGAATTTTTCTGGAGTAGATGAAACTGGACATCCAGAAGATTGATCCGGGTGGAAGAAGTTGTCCTTTTTACATTAAAGAATGGGTTGGCACTAGAGATGTCACATGACTTTGAATGATAATGTAATCAAGCCTCATTCTGGTGCTAATGAAGGTTAGAAAACAAATAAACCCCAACAACTGAATACACAGTAATATTACAGTAGTCCTTATGGAGCAGCCGTAATTACAGTGGGTTTGGGACTGACAGGTCACTGGTTTGATCCCCGGTCCCAGCAGAAAATTAGGGGATGCAGAGGTGATATGTTTATTTTTTTATTTTTAACAATGACAATAAAGCCTGTTTCATGATGTTGTTGTTTTTCACTAGTCTTTATTACAATTTCTGGTCTGTACAGAGATGACTTCATTTTTGCAAAAACATCTGCTGAAATAACACAAACACACCTACAGACATTTTGAGTCAACAATCCACCTACCAACGTGTGTTTTTGGACTGCGGGAGGAAACCAGAGCACCTGGAGGAAACCCATGCAGACACAGAGAGAACACACCACACTCCTCACAGACAGTCACCCGGAGGAAACCCACGCAGACACAGGGAGAACACACCACACTCCTCACAGACAGTCACCCGGAGGAAACCCACGCAGACACAGGGAGAACACACCACACTCCTCACAGACAGTCACCCGGAGGAAACCCACGCAGACACAGGGAGAACACACCACACTCCTCACAGACAGTCACCCGGAGGAAACCCACCCAGACACAGGGAAAACACACCACACTCCTCACAGTCACCCGGAGCGTGACTCGAACCCACAACCTCCAGGTCCCTGTAGCTGCGTGAGACACTACCTGCTGCACCACCGTGCCGCCCTGATTAGTCAATTAATAAACCATTTAAGGTGGGATGGTGCTGCGATTTGTAATTCTGGTTAAACTGCATTTAATTTTGTGACTAAAGCAGCACATTTCTAAAGCATTCTGGACTTAAACAGTCTGAAAACGTTCAAAAAGATTAGTCTCTCACAGAACATAAACCTTTTTACACAAATAAATATAAGATTATTCTAAAACGTTTTGGCCTGAATGGCATTCCAAAGCGCTTTTTCAGCAATAGCGGTGTGTTTCATTTCAGGGGCTGCTTGCATTTTGCATATATACTGTCGCTCTCTTCTCCACCCGAGCCCCGCGAGTGACCAATCACAGCCTGTCTTTGTTTTCATCTGAGTCCCTCCTGTTGGTTTACAGAGGTGTCAATCACTTATGACTCCCCTGCTTATAAGCTGTGAGCCGATAACCCCACCCCAACTGAGCCAGTGCTCATTGGTCCAAAAACTCCCGCGGAATCTAAGAAGGAAGGAACACTCTATAACTGAAATTCACACAAAAAAACTTCCATTTCCTGGCGCTAGGAGCTGCGTTACCATTCCTTAGGAAGTAAAGGCGTTTACTGTGGCGCGGTGAGATGAACTTTTTTTTTAAAGTTATGTTTATTACAGGAAGTTTACATGTTTACAGTGATTTAAAAGGCGAGTTGCTCTAGGTGTAAACACTCAGGACAGTGCAGGGTGACTGGGGGTTGGTGTTTCCAGAAAACGCTTGTGCGCAGACAGCTGAAAATCGGTGTGGTGCGGGTATTTGGATTAGTTTTTAAAAAAGGAGGTGGTGTTGTGGACTCTGATGGACATATTTGACGCTATCAAGTAACTATTTTTGATTAATGTGCAAAGGGATTTAAGGACACGTCGAAAATGAGATTCTCAGTCAAGCATTTTTTGACTAATCGCAGTAGCTCCATTTCCACAGCTCCAAAAATTAGGCTTAAAAATAGACTGGGTTTTTTCAGTGTGAAATATTAGTGGTGATGCTGGAGTCTTGACTGTGTCAAGGGCATTGTGAGATAAAACATTCTGTAACTCTTTTCATTCATTCATTCATTCATTCATTGTCTGTAACATTTATCCAGTTCAGGGTCACGGTGGGTCCAGAGCCTACCTGGAATCATTGGGCGCAAGGCAGGAATACACCCTGGAGGGGGCGCCAGTCCTTCACAGGGCAATAAACAAGCATTCACTTACACCTACGGACACTTTTTTGAGTTGCCAATCCACCTACGAACGTGTGTTTTTAAATGTTCTACTTTTAAAAGTACAGCAGTGGTTTTTAAGTCCAGTTTTGTTCTCTAAAGGTACATTTACATTCTCTTCTTCAGAAGTAGAGGTGAATATTTGTAATTTTTCATTATACAACTGTGTCCTGGAGATGAAACGGGGCGTATGATTATACGCCTTTTATTATAATAGAATACGGTACAATTATGTTCTTAATTAAAAGGTACAAATGCCCTTGATGTTACCACAGTGATAGTTTTTCTAACAATGCACAGACACTGTTCTTAAATCTAATCTCAGTTCTATCTTTCTACAATTGATCATCCTCTAAATCAGTGAAGGGTGGTCTCTGACTTCTATGCAGCACTGTGTTTGAAGTTGCATATCAGTGTTGGCTGTGAGTGAATGGGTGAGGATTGTAGGACACTTCAGAGGATTTATACAGAGGGGTTGATTAGGAAGGAGCTTCTCAGCTGCTGCAAATTTGAGCAGTTTAATTAAAAATGTAATTGAACTTACTCCATTAACGAATATCACCCCCAAATTAAACCACCATCATCAAACCAAAAACTTTTTCCTCCTATTTTCCATAAATACTTGATTTATCTAAAAAAATGATGACACGGAAGAACTGTGTCTGAAGCAGCAGTCCTCATTTTAATGTAGTTTTTAGGTGTGTATCAGTTCAGCTGCTTAACCGAGTGGCTTTTTTTAAAGGGGGCAGCTTCTATAGACGACAACAAGGCTATTCAATTAATCAGTTTATACCCATCTGTTCTGCTTGTGAAGGAATTATAAACGCTCTAAGAGGATAAAGTCAATTATAAACTCCATCCATCATGCTGCCACTCTCTCAGTGCTCCAGCAGAGCCGAGGTGAAGAACACAGCACATCCTCAAAATAGTCACTCGCACGCTTTCCACAGAGTCCACACTCGCACGGAAACAATTAAACTCGCTGTAGCTGTCAATTAACATTGCTGCAGTTTGGAATATTAATAGAAGCAGTAAACGGGTGTGTCTTTCAGTTCTGTTTAAAGATCTGACCATGTGACAACATACATAGCTATTTTCAGAGCGGGAGGAGGGAGGGCTGAGCTGTCAAATGTCCATTAAAAAAAATATCATATCACACAGACCAGCTGGACAGATTAGTTTCAAAACACAACGTGGGAAACAACTGGTGATTCTGTGTTTACGTTATTTATTCCTTTTGATACAGTGATATTTATACTATACATTGGCAGTAAATACTTTTTATATTCATGCATTCATCTTCTGTGATCATTTAAAGCGTCCAGTTTTAATGAAATTTGAGGTGAAATGATGAAAAAAAAAATCAGCCTAGTTTCAGTATGAATTTGTATTTAAATGTGACCAAAAGCGTGTTTTCCCCGTGTCCACATGGGTTTCTGTCTCTGAGGAGTGTGGTGTGTTCTCTCTGTGTCTGCGTGGGTTTCCTCCGGGTGACTGTCTCTGAGGAGTGTGGTGTGTTCTCTCTGTGTCCGCGTGGGTTTCCTCCGAGTGACTGTCTGTGAAGAGTGTGGTGTGTTCTCTCTGTGTCTGCGTGGGTTTCCTCCAGGTGCTCCAGTTTCCTCCCACAGTCCAAAAACACACGTTGGTAGGTGGATTGGCGACTCAAAAGTGTCCGTAGGTGTGAGTGTGTGAGTGAATGTGTGTCTGTGTTTCCCTGTGAAGGACTGGCGCCCCCTCCAGGGTGTATTCCCGCCTTGCGCCCAATGATTCCAGGTAGGCTCTGGACCCACCGCGACCCTGAACTGGATAAGGGTTACAGACAATGAATGAATGAATGTGACCAAAAGCCCATTCACAGGATTTATGCAAAGTCTTATACTTGTGGTTTGGACCTCTTGGATGTACACTTGAATTTCTGAAGCTTAACCAGTTTGAAAAATCAGCCTTAAACCTAACTCTAAACTTAACTCCAGTTATTAGAATGTTCTCCCACAGCAGTTTACAGCACTGTTTCTGTGATTCTCCTTTAGGTACATAAAAGACTGTTTGGGTGTATTTGGTCAAACCGCACCCCCCAGTGGACCAGTGCCCACTTGGTCATTGGAAATAATTATGATTTATAATGTAGAGTTGTAATGAGATATGGGCTACTTGTTTTTGATGTGCATGCATTAGTTTTTTGGGGACCTTGTTGGATAAAACAAATTGCATACACAGTCCTTTTTTTTGACAAGAGAAAACACAATAGAAGCTCTTTAATGTAAAAATATAAATAAAATAAATACGATTGAAAGGACCAGAACAATCACCTCTGCCTGGAAATGATCAGCATTTTTAAATTGTTCATCAGTCTTGTTGTTGTGTTTTATTTAGTTATTTATTTATTTTTATTTTCTCTGAATAAAAAAAAGGGTCATTTATTTATTTCATCTTTTGATTGACAAGTTTGTCAGCCCTGGTTCACTGATTACCACACACAGTCTTCCTCACAATGCTGAATGGGATGCATTTAAAACTTCACCCAGAAAACCAGTGTATGTATCATTATAACAGCAGAACAAACAGTTTGACAGGACCATCAGCAGCTCACATGCGGTTCTGTTTCAGAGCCTTTCTGAAGTATCTGAAGCTAATGTGGGTTGTGTGTTTCCTTTTTTTCCTGTGAAAATCCCCCTTTTCCCTGCAGTAAGCTTTGCAGAAGTGTGTCCTAATCAATCCAAAATATATTTGAAGACTGCAGGCAAGGACACACTGCAGCTACCCCGTCTACCTTTGGTTTCAATTGCAACACCACCATCAATAACAGCGTGAGTGGAGATAATAGCTGCAGGGAGAAGGGGTATGGAACGGTGAGGAGTCACTTTCAGAAGATTTCGTAACAGAAAGGAAGCTAGCAAAGTTGGTTATTTGGTCTGAAACTGATCATACTTTGGAAAGGACACTATAGATGGAGAAGTGTGTCCTGATGTAATGGCCTTCTCCCCCGCTCCATGTTGCTGTTGTAATACTTGTCAAATTTCACACTGTGCCCTCACTCGCTTCTTCAGGGGTGAGTTACCCTGACATGTTTGGACATTACTCTGGTCACCGACCCTTCAATTGTGTCTCGGTTCCTTTCTCAAGGTTTCCTGAAGCAACTGGATTGCGGACCATGGACTGTGTCCAAGTGCCAGGGCAGTTAACCCTTTGAAGATACAGTTATTTCTGGCAATAACGGAAAGAAGACTCAAAGCTCACTGAAACTGTGTTGAAACCTCTCTACATCACCTAATAAGACACACTCGAGTCTTACAGAATTGAAAATGGCATTGTAATTACATGCAACATCTCACAACTTTGAATGTTAATGATGCTTTTGGTGCATCTCTATCGCCACAACTTGCCAAATCCCCACCCAATCACCCACTATTCCTTAGGATCCTTGGGAGCCACAGCCTCAGGAGGGTGTAGGAGAACATGTACCTTAGTCTTAAACTCATACTAGATTATTTTCAAATCGTATTTTAGAACCACTGAACACTTTTAGTGAATAGGAAGAGAATGGAAACAGTCCAGATCTATCACATCAGCTGTACTAGCAATGATGGCAAGAGAAAGGGCCATCATATCCACATCTTTAGAGTGACCCATTGTGGTCTCTAGAATTATTGGCCCTGCACATCACGTCTCCAAGCTCCAGGTGATGGAGCCCCCTTTTGGATCACTTCTTCTAACGTCCCCTGTGCCATTATATAGCTTTGGGTGCCCCTTATTTTTATATCCTCAGTTTACCTAAGTTTAAACTCAGCAGCATATTCTTGTGAGCTGCAGCCTGCTTATCATGCCACTACAGCAATTTAACAGCATCGGTTTCATCTAATGAGATGGTATAAAAAAGCAAACAGACCTTAATAATCCCTTTTAGGCTTATTGCAATCAGTGAACAACAGTGCTGTTGACCTTCTGGTACTTACATCAGGTTATTACTATTACATTCTTATTCATATTCCACTTCTGCTGTCGTCTGCAATCAACATACTTCAGATTCCATGCATGGTCTGGAGTAAATTGTTTGACAGCTTTATATGGTTTTTAAAGAGGACTGGGTTCATGGGGGAAAGAATCCATAAGCCCACTAATTAAAACATGCTTTAATTATGTCCCAGAGCCAGTCTTCTAAGATATACAGTAATGAAAAATTAATTCTTATTCAAGTGGGACTCGCTGGCCCTGTATATGTGCAGTTTCATTTACACTCACACTTCAGCGATGGCTTGAATAATGTTCTGTCGTGCTGTTCATCCTGAAGACGCGGCAGTTGAGACCATGACATTAACCAGGCAATCACCTCCGCACTGGTTTCTACTATCAGTTCATTCAGGTAATACTAGAAGTGTGTTCATAAACAAACATCTGCTCTGGAGAAGACCCTAGTGCTTTAGTTTTATTTCCTTTTCAGTGGTCCGTACGTAACAGGGCAGTGGTTTATTCCACTTTGCCAATCAGACAATCTGTGCTTGTTATTGTGTTCATGTTTTGTGAAATGTGATTTTCTGCTGTGCACGTTCACTACTTTGGGTGGTGGTGCTGCAGGTTTTATATGGTACATAATAGAGTTGGGAAGTATAACGATAATACCATATATCACAGTATTAAAAACGCAGACATATCTCAAAATGAGGGAGGTATTGATGATGTGCTGTGTGCAATCAATGTTCTGTGTCAAAAAGTTAGTTAATTTATGTGCATTTAAGAGAGCCACGGGGTGGGGGGGGGGGTGGTGGTGGTGGTGTGGGAGCTCTCTGGCTAGTGATGTCATGCTCTAAAATCAGGTGCAGAAATATAAGCCCTGTAGCAAGAAGATTCAGAAGACCCTTCACTTGACTTTGTGCTGAGAGCTATGAGGCTTTATCTCTAAACGTCTGTATTTTGAGCCTCAGTTCACTGGAGTTCAACTGCTGTGGTGTGCTTCTAAACAGTGTAGAACTCTTATTTCACTTATTTTTGAACTTTTCTGTTACTTCAGCACAAGTCTCTGTAATTTTGATCTGTCAGAAATGGGTTATTAACATCAACACCTCGGGTCAGTGTGCACTATCGAGCTGAACTGCACAGTGCCGAAAACCCTTTACTCAATCCACATGAGGCTCACTCAGCCTGACAGCGCACACCCCATCCTATGGTAATACAGTATAACGTGTTAAGATTTTTAGACAGTTTGTAAAATGTGGATACTACCCATTCCCAGTACATAATTGACTAAATGTCCATTCTCAGGATTTGTCAAATGCATACAAAATATAACTGAAATTACTAAATTTTCTACTATTTATATTTGTGGAATCCTAAACCTAATCCTAATTGTAGGCTCCAAAAGATTAGAAACACAATGTTTACCAGCACTGTTCCTGTAACTGTCCACTGTTCCTGTGGATTTAGTAACACGGCACCACCTGTAGGTGGGAGATTGCATAGTGGACATAATGTACCAGTGTTAGGACTATCTGAAGTGCCCTTTTTAGTAACATGCATAACTGTTGGAGAATGTGTTTATTTATTGTTATTGATCGTTAAAGCAATAATTTCTTGTAAGATTTTTGCTGTCATTTTCTGACTGTTTTTAGTTAAACCACTCACTATTTCAACCCTAAGAAGTTTGCTGCTGCTGTTTATTCCGACATGTAGCATTTAGCCTTCCCTCATCCCACATGGCAGTGTGTGTGAATAAACAGGATATTGCTCCCTTGAACATGATGTACGTTTTCTATTAATTCATTTTTTTTAAATATAAAACTTCTTAATTGCACTCCATTTTCGGAATCATTTGGATATGTCCCCAGAGCGCCTCACCAGTGAGTGTGTGAACAGAGCTGGATGATACTTCATGAGTCACTGTTTTTCTTCAGATTTCCTTCTGCAGTAATAAATCATCAATGATTAAACTCCATACTGATTCCTTCAACACAACGCAGTTTTAGTAAATGAATTTGGCTCCTGTGATTTTTTTTTTTTTTTTTTCTTTTTTTGAGGCGATGACTTCATGCTGAGTGGGTTTGTAGCAGAGTTGGCAGGCTCAGCAAGAGACTGACAGCACTGATGTTACACAAATCTAAGAGAGCAGGTCGGGTCAATGTTGTGCTGCTCTATACGGCCAAGAGTTTAGGTACAGCTGCTCGTCCAAACTTTCTTGTGAAATCAAAGGCAGAAATAGGGATACATTGGGAATTTGGCTCGTTTGGTAAAAGCAGTAATGGTGTCTAGTCGTCTAAGAAGGCTGTGCGCTAGATTTGAACCATCGCTGTGAAGAGCAGATGGCATTGGCATGGCCAGGTACTGGTGTTGCATGATTATTTCAGGCTAACAAACACTTCAACTGGTCACAAACATTTATGGACATTTTCTTGAATTTCCCCTGGGGATCAATAAAGTATCTATCTATCTATCTATGGCGCTCCACCAGCCGTCTGAACACAGTTCCACTTGTCCACAGTGTAGTGCTAAAAGACCTTATATACCTCCAGCCAATGACATTGGGAATGGTGAAATTAAGCTGTGCAGATGCTCAACAGCATCCTGTTCCCTTTCATGTATTTGTGTGGAGATTATACAATGTGTTTGTTTGTGTCACTGTTGGTGTCAATCTTTCACATTTAAGAAGGACAAGGAGGTGGATGTACGCCCAAGAAATGACTTAATTTAAACAAAACCAAAGGCAACATATATATAGAAAAGTAACAGTGGCAGAAACACAAACTAAATAAACTGAACAGAACTAGGTCATGAACAGGTGTAGACATGCGTAAAACACACAAACAGAGCTACGTACATCATCAAACAAGGGAGCACGGAAACCAAAGGGGTATAAATACACTGGAACACAGACAAGGAACACCCGGGAAGGATAATGAGAGGGCAGGGCAACAAAGGAGGCACAGGTGAAGACACTGATTACAAGGCGTGGCTAGGTCAGAGACAAGGGTGGAGACTGAAACAAAACAAAACTGAGCCATGTGCTAAATGATCACACGGCAGACAAGGGAACTCAGAAGACACTGAAACAGCAGGAAGCATGACACGGTGTAATGGGTGTTGACAGATTTTTTGAAAATACCACTGAACAAGTGGAGATAAGTGAGTAAACTTTAAAACATTTAATGTTTGGCAGCGAGTATGTTTCAACTATTAACAAACTAACCTCCCTAAGATTTGACACATGTGAAATGCAAAAAAAAAAACCAAGAATCTGTGACAAATGTTTATGTATATATAATTTTATTAAAGGTGCATCTCAATAAATTATTAATTATAATCATACATAAGGTGTGAACTATCCTATGTCAATCCATTACAGTTTCACATAATTTCTATTGTTCCCATCCCACAGCTACACCATAAGTTTGCTGTGGCCATTTATGATCCGATCAGCAACCAGCTACTCTTCACATCTATGGTTGCTCATTGAGGCCATCCCATGAGTATCCAAGCCACCAACTGCAAAAGCATCAAAAATTAATTTATTTCAGTATTTTAGTTCAAAGTGGAATCTCATATTCTATAGATGCATTACAAACAAGAGTCATCTATTTCAAGCATTTATTTCTTTACATGTTGATGATTATAGTTTACAGCCAATGAAAACCCAAAGTCATCATCTCAGAAAATTTGAATTATCATCACACAACACCTGCAAAGGTTTCCTAAGCCTTTAAAAATGGTTCCTTAGTCTGGTTCAGTAGGCTACACAATCATGGGGAAGACTGATGATTTGACAGATGTCCAGAAGGCAGTCATTGACACCCTCCTGCTGTAATGATGTATATTAATGGAAAGTTGAGTAGAAGGAAATAGTGGTAGAAAAAGGTCCACAAGCAACAGGGAGAACCACAGCCTTGAAAGGATTGTAAAGAAAAGGCCATTCAAAAATTTGGGGGAGACTGCTGCTGGAGTCAGTGCTTCAAGAGCCACCACACACAGACGTGTCCAGGACACGGGCCACAACTGTCGCATTCCTTGTGTCAAGCCACTCATGACCCAGAGACAACGCCAGAAGTGCATTTCCTGGGCCAAGGAGAAAAGGGACTGGATTGTTGCTCAGTATCCAAAGTCTTGTTTTTCAGATGAAGGTAAATTTTGCATTTCACTTGGAAATCAATGTCCCAGAGTCTGGAGGAAGAGTGCAGAGGCACACAACCCAAGCTGCTCTAGGTCTAGTGTGAAGTTTCCAAAATCAGTGATGGTTTTAGAGCACTTCATGCATCCCTCTGGTGACAATGCGAATTAAAATTTTTTGGCACCTGTCCACACTGCCAAAAGTACCGAAACCCGGTTTAATAACCACAGTATCACTGCTGGCCAGGAAACTCGCCTGACTTATGGGGTATTGTCAGGAGGAAGATGAGAGACACCAGACTCAACAATGCAGACGAGCTAAAGGCCGCTATCAAAGCAACCTGGGCTTCCATAACACCTCAGTAGTCCCGCAGGCTGATTGCCTTCCTGCTACACCACACTGATGCGGTAATACATGCAAATGGAGCCCCGACCAAATATTGAGTGCAAATACTGTATGTACTTTTCAATAGGCCAGCATTTCTCTATTAAAATCATTTTATAAGTCTTATATAATGTTCCATTTTCCGAGGTAATGACTTTTGGCTTTTCATCTCCAATGTTGTCATTGACCAACGTTGTATTTTGTAAATATAAACAAATGTAAAATTTGACACTTGCATCAAAATCCAGAGAAGGTAGGACAGAGGAAAAATATGTTAATTTATGTAATCAGTACCTTCTCCACTGTAGCTGTTGTGTTTTTTTTTTAAATAATAATTATTTTTATATATAAGGTGAAAAGCGTCTATATATATATATATATATATATATATATATATATATATATATATAAACAAATAAATAAATTGGGACATTTCACAAACAAAAGGGAATTAATATTGCAGTATTAACATCGTATGACGTAACATCTAGCAATAACCTTAGAGTGTCTGTCTGTTATAGCTGAGGGTAAAGTTACCTCTGGATCGCTACATTCATAGTTACACATTTTTAATAAAAGCTGTTGAGTAGGAAAGGTGGAGGGAATGCACAGACAGGCAAATTTAGACCTCTGGACTATTCTCAAGAGTATTTGCATATGCGAAACTATAAGTAAGCAAGGGATTTCAATAACACAATGTTTAACTGATCCTCTAATATTTTATGTATAAACTGCATGAGGTACTGTAGCCATTGTGCTGCTTTAGCTGGATAAGATAATTTCCAATTTAATAGAATCCCATTTCCAAATATAACAGACCAGTAGCTTGTTAGTCCAAACATAAACTAAGTCTGTTACGTGTATTCGACCCCTTTTATCTCCGTTAGGGTAGAGGGAGAATACTGTGAAGGTACATTTACTGTTGTATAATTCATTCATTCAAAGCTTTGTCATGAGTTTCATGACAATGAACTAATTACAGGTTCTTATTTTCTAAGTCCCAGCTTTTCTGGAAACCGTATAAGCGCTTGTTGCAAATTCAATGCTTGAGACGTATTCCAGAATTTAGGAGAAGAGAGGTTCACCACTGTATTATTTCATCCTTCATTCATCACTTCACACTCTGTAACTGCTTCATTTTGTTCAGGGCCACCGTGGGTCCCGAGCCCACCCAGAATCATTGGGAACAAGGCAGGAACACTCTCTGGACACAGCACCAGTCCATCACATGGCACCACACAGTAACCACCCAGTTATATCTTCTCTTCGTAACAGTTTGGGGGCTGAAGAAGCAGACTGTTCCAGTTCTGAACACAGAATGGTTTGCCTTTCCACATGCAGGTCTTCAGCCGTACAACTGTGTGGGGCCTTTGTTGTTGCGTTTTGCATATTTTTCAATAGGAGACAGAACTGAATATACAAAATGAAAATGTAAACCATTTGCACAATGAACAAAAGGGTTGTCGAGGTGTTAATGTGAGGGTACCCTGTATGTAAAAGGATCCATATGTAGTATTGCATTGGTTAAGTATTCCTCTTTCTCTCCTTCCACCGTATAAAATGGATCTCGCTGACAGAGGTTTGTGTTCTCAGGAGGAGACAGAGGAAGCTGTTTGTGTTGGTTTGGCTGTTTTGCGTTGGCTGGAAAAGGCCCAGAGCCAAGAGGTTTTTCAAGGCTTACTGTGCTGAACATAGAACGAATGAATCTTAAAGTGTGTTGCTCTTTCAAGCTTAGAGTTGCTCGAGAACTCTATCGGTTAGTAATGTATTTCTTGGGCATTTCATTGGCAAACTGGGCACACAGAGGAGACATGCATACTCTCGGGACTCTGGCACCTCTTTAAAAAGTGTGTACCACTCCATTGAGTAATGAGAAGAGGCACAGAGACAGTGTAATTACTGGCCTTGACAAAGCCGTCATCGAGAAGGCAACACAACGGACGGAGCTGCTTTGCATTTACAATTTATCTTCCATCAAATTAGCTCCAAGACAAATCCCATAAAATATGGTGGTGTGTATGTGTGAGAGAGAGAGACCCTCCAGATTGTTATTTATTTATATGTTTTTAAACCGAACGCAAGCAAGAGTTGTGTAAATCTCTTCATTTTTTTGCATGACTAAAGTGTAGCTGATGGAAATCCCATAATCACAACAAACGGATTCAGACTCTGGCGACAACATTGACGCTTTGCCAAGAAACTGGAGCAAGTATATGAGATTCAAACAAGCCAACGGCAAGATGTGTAGGTAACGCTAATCATGTTATCACTTGATTTAAAAGATATTCATGGGCAACACGTGGAGCATCTGGACTGAAATCAAATTTCCAGCATTTTAATCTACAATATGTTTCATCAATGATCTTTTATAATATGACTTTTATGCCTTTTTTACTACAAATCCTGATTTGTCACAGGACTACAGTGGCCTGAAATAATCGAGCACAACCCCTTGCATGAGAAATCCAAATGTGAGAGCAGCTTGAACTAAAGTTGGGCTGACTTCCTGAATGCCTTCTGTATCTTAGGTCATTATAAACAATTTATTACGAGCAAAAGTCATGAAGGAAATCACTGAATCATCTCCAGTGGAATGATGTTATGTTTACATGTATATATTTAGCAACACAGTTTTAATCATTTTAGAAGCCTTGGCCATGGCCTCTTTTTGGAAGGACTATTTTACTCTACCAACGCACCCTGAAGGGATCACAGGGCATGAAACCTGCCACTCTGGCGCCCATAGCAGCCACAGCTGGCCAATTGAGGGCACTAGGATGTCACCCTCCCTGGTGGAATTATAATTTTGTTACTTTAAAAAATAAACATTTTAATTTAATCATTAACTATGTAACTGAGGTATGAGTGTGTTACATATGTAAACTGTATAACATATATATTGAGAGAAGGGAGCTTCATCTTCATTTATGTTCTTACTGGCCAATGATTCCATTGGCTGCACTGGATGATATTTCAGACACCTGCTCAATGACAGGAACATAGTCAACAAAAAATACACATGTAGCAACTCCTCAGTAATGACATCTTAGGGGCACTTCATCTCTCGCCCCAAGTAGAATCAGTCTGCGGTGAAGTGAAGACCTCACAATGACTGATTTTCACAAGAGTGCTGATATCCTGCAGTGTGTGTGTTAAATTGTATTGGGATGGTTGTTCAAACCGACACTGAAGCACAAACAGCGCCACCTAGAATATTTGCCCCCGTCTGGCACATAGGTTTTTATTAAATGACTACAATAGTTGCCTGACTGTGTATTAGTGACAGAGACATGGTCTAAATATACCTCAGAGTACATGACCTGATTCAAGTACTTGAAATGACAACACACTGTACAAAGAACATGTTGATATATGAAATCTTGGACTCTAATTTGTTTCCTACTAGGAGTACGGCTCTTAGCAGAAGACCAGTAATTGCCTGCATGACTTTCATTACTGGGGTGATTGCATGTGATTACTGAATGCTGATTCTACCTTGAAAGCTGAACCGAGTGCTCTCAGGTTCACCATCACCGCCTCTTTTATGTTCATTGGTGTAAAACATACTTGAAAGCATGCCGGCCGTCCTCGGCTCTGCTTGACCGGTGGAGAGAAAGCAAAGCAGATGCCTTTTCTTTCCTAAGGCCTCCTTTGCAGAAATTACCCTGATGTTTCACATCCCTCTTAACCGTCAGGAACACTGAGATTACTTCAGTCGTACTTGAGCTTGTCTTCTCTTGGAAATTTCATTTTCTTCCAGACTGTTGTAGTGCGTCATGCTTATCTACAGGACACAGCACAGTAAAACACCAGCAGTGCCTGTCAGTTCAGATGTTCTCTGGACGCCCAGCTCCTTGAAGGCTGTGGATGTTTCATTTGATTGTATGCATTGGTCTTTATGCTTCTGTGCATTTTGTATTGACTGTTTACAATTTGTCATTTGTTTTTTTTTTCCAGAACCAACAAGGGAGTGTAGTCCATCATAACTTGAATATGCAATTAAAGCCAAATGACACGTGCATCCCGCTATATTGTGTAGCTAATGTTCTCCATTAGCCAGTGAATTCTGATGTAGTTTGTGCTGTTGCTTTGTATCTACATTAGCTTTGTAGCATTTTTTTTTTACAATGTCTTGGCATATATTCACAAAACAGTGAATTAAGAGCATCCATTCATTAAAATGCTCTCTAATTACATTTAAAACTTACATAGCGTCAATGCTAAATTCTGCAGAGTGGCTTAGAGGAGCACAAAGACCTTGTTTTCAGTCCTTCCACTGAATTAATCTACCTGAATAAACTGTAGCTTTATATTGACTAATATTATTTCTATGCAGCCATGCAACTGGCTTTCACTGGAACAGAGGGTAAGGCCACTTCATAAACAGTACTATCGATATTTAATTGAATAAGCCGTTCTCATTTTAAGGGAAATAATTATAAAGCTGCCTAACGACTTATTAATTCACATATACACATGTACATGACCTCGAAATTTTCAGTCATTTAATGAAAACTGTCAGAAAACCATTAAATGTCTCTTTCAAACTTGCTATTAAAACTTTTCTGAAGCTCCACATTTACAAATGACCAAGTGCCAGATAAATGAATGTTAAAGTGTGCTTGTATTTCATTACATAAGAGGTTATAGTCACTTTTAATTTAAAAAAAAAGAAGGAATATATATATTAAAGCTCACTAAAACTCAGTTAAACCATCTCAGTGTTGAGAAACACCTTAATATTTACTAAACATTATCTCTAAATCTTAAACCGTATATAGCAGCTCTCCTATAATCTTCATTTACTCTTGTATTGAACTCATCCCAACAATTTAAAACTCTAGAAAATTAATTGTAATCCACGTTTGTGAGGTACTTTATATTTCTTCCACCAGGTATTTATATTCTACGTTAATTTCCTTTATGTATCTGCAACAGCCTGAGGTCAAATTGACCCTAAAACAAAAAAAAAAGTGATGTGAGGGCATAGAGTACATGTGTACAGAACAACATTTCATGTTTACTGTTAATTATTTACTACTAATGGAATAAATGGACATCACTGAATTTAAAAGAGTAATAAAACAATATTAGACAATGTTTTAAAAGAGGAATAATTAAACCCATACTAATGTTTGTACATCATTGACTAATTTTCAAGTACATAGTTCTGATTACAAAAGAGATAAACATCCGTGCATAAAGGGGCGGCACGGTGGTGCAGCAGGTAGTGTCGCAGTCACACAGCTCCAGGGGCCTGGAGGTTGTGGGTTCGTTTCCCGCTCCAGGTGACTGTCTGTGAGGAGTGTGGTGTGTTCTCCCTGTGTCTGCGTGGGTTTCCTCCGGGTGACTGTCTGTGAGGAGTGTGGTGTGTTCTCCCTGTGTCTGCGTCGGTTTCCTCAGGGTGACTGTCTGTGAGGAGTGTGGTGTGTTCTCCCTGTGTCTGCGTCAGTTTCCTCCGGGTGACTGTCTGTGAGGAGTGTGGTGTGTTCTCCCAGTGTCTGCGTGGGTTTCCTCCGGGTGACTGTCTGTGAGGAGTGTGGTGTGTTCTCTTTGTGTCTGCGTGGGTTTCCTCCGGGTGACTGTCTGTGAGGAGTGTGGTGTGTTCTCTCTGTGTCCGCGTGGGTTTCCTCCGGGTGACTGTCTGTGAGGAGTGTGGTGTGTTCTCTCTGTGTCTGCGTGGGTTTCCTCCGGGTGCTCCGGTTTCCTCCCACAGTCCATAAACACACGTTGGTAGGTGGATTGGCGACTCAAAAGTGTCCGTAGGTGTGTGTGTGTGAGTGAATGTGTGTCTGTGTTGCCCTGTGAAGGACTGGCGCCCCCTCCAGGGTGTATTCCCGCTTTGCGCCCAATGATTCCAGGTAGGCTCTGGACCCACTGCGACCCTGAATTGGATAAGGGTTACAGACAATGAATGAATGAATGAATCCGTGCATAAAAATAAAAATTCTAATAATGTCTGGAAAAATTTTGGAGTAACACCATACAAACATAAGCACTGATGCGTGGTAAAGCGAAACAAGGCATTTAGAATATTCAAGAAAAACCCAACCCTACCCCCACCCCCATAAAATATCTAATATTCAAGTACAGAGCTCTAAGTGGTAAAGTGTCAATTGCTCAGATTTATTTTGATGCCTTTTTGATATTTGCATTTTTTTCTGGGCAAATTTTCCAAATGTTAGTGATTTAGTGATGAAAGATTCACTACCCAACCAAAGTGTTGCCTTTTCATGGCAATGTGTGAGTGTCTGGGATTATATGGTTAGGTTAAAGTCAATGAAGTGGTAAAATAAACATATCCTTCCCCCATTTCAGTGCTGCGGAATTCCAATACTTATATACGAACACTTAACCTGAATACTGTAAAGTATAAATGCTTGTAGTATTGTAAGACTTTAAGAAAACAGGATCAAACTATGAATATTTAGTATAATTAATACCCCTACAACCAAAGTGTGTTTGAGTCCCAAACATCCAGATTTTGTGATAAAGCTTGGGTTGTATCCGTGCTTGAGGTCACTGAATAATTCTTGATAGAATGAAGAATATCATTTCCTTCAAAGCTGTTTTTCAAAGCAGGCTGAAGATTTGGTGATGCAGCCAACTTTCGCGGAGTGTACCTTGCCGGGAGTATGGAGTGGCAGGCGTCTTTCTCTCTCACGGTGGAGTCTGGAAGAATGCTAATGAAGCATTGAGGCGGCTGTCATGGCAGCACATGGAGATAAAATGAGGTCTCTGACTCTTCCTTTTCGAGCTTCATTCCAGCCCAGAGCTGCAGCTGCTGCCTTGCCTCTCCCGCTTCCTCCTGCTCTGGGACTTCTTCATAATGCATGTCCTCGGAGGAGAGGCGCTTCTGAAGCCCCCTCAGCCTCGCTCTCCACTCCTTGTCATTCAGTCTTTGCTTTGTCTCTCCGAGAACGAGCAGGAAACCCACGTCCCCATGCAGCCACCAGCTCCAGCATGTGCACATGTCTGAGTGTGTGTGGGAGACGCAACACTGAAGTCAGATAGAATTGGACAAGAACAAGAGAAACTGACAAAGGCAGTACAAGCGAAAGACATAGTCCAACTGGAGCGTGTCAACAACCAAACAGCATTCGTATAAACCCAGAGTGTGTCTCATGCTAACGTCTCACTTCAATATTTAATATCCAGAGTAGTGTGAGGGACTTATAAGCAAGATTTACTGTGTCCAGGAAAAGTCTGTGACACACAGTCCTCATTACATCGACAGGTCAAAGGTCTGCAGTGGCGGGGGGGGGGAATAATTTAAATCAAGCTTGTATCAACTGTGAATCTAGATTTATTACAGGCAGTCTTCTTGATTTATTACAGAATGTACACCTCATTAATTCTCTTAAGATTACGGCTTGTCGTGAGGCTGTGCAACGATCAGCCCCAAGAACGTAGTTCTGCATGATATAAAGTGTTGGAGTAGTAGGGTTTTTTTTACGCATTTTTTACTAATTCTCTGAAACCGAGTGCCAATAATTTTGGGATTTCTTGTTGGATTTAATGGAATTACTTAACTTGCGTATTTCAGTACTTCACTCATTCATATTCTGTAATCACTTCATCCTGTTCAGGGTTGTGGCAAGGAAGGAGCACCTTCACACATACTCAAAAACACACCTATGTACAATTTTGGAACAGGCACTCTACCCGACTCCACACAGCCAGAGACCCGAGGTAAGGATTGAACACACATCCCCAGGACTCTGGAGCTGTGTGTCAGCGACTCGACTTGTAGCACCACCATGCTGCCCTACATCTGTGATACACAATACACTATACACCACATCTTTTTACATCAGCACCTCCGGACGAGTGGGAAATATCAGGCAGCAAGTGACCAGTCAGTCCCTGAATGTGAAGTTGAAAGCAGGAAGACCAGGCAAGTGGAGCTGAGCGACTCTGGCTTGCTCACGTGGGGATATTAATTTTGATTATTGTTTAATTTTCCATGTATGTAAAACTGCTTTGTGACTTGAGGCTGTAAAGAGTGCTCTGTGTTCTCTGGAGTGCCTTAAGGAAGAGCTGGATTGGCTTTATGATCCAGAACTAATCATCCAATGTGAGTAAGCTGACCTTACTATTGCTCCCAGGTTGACATTGAAGTTCTCCTCCAAACTTCTCAGAAGGTTGAGCTGTACCTGCAGAACGATGGATGACTGTGTCAATAAGTGTTTGGGGACATAGATGCCTTATCAAAGCCAATGTACTCATTTTAAGTTTAGAAATAAATTCTTAATTCTTAAAGATATGGCAAGAAAAAAGCATGTAGCTATGTTATATTTAAAATGATTATACAGTAATGAATTTTAATAATACTTGAAAGTTCTAGAAATTCCTTAACAAGCTTGATTTGCAGAATGATTGACAGTGTCATCATCACAGCAACATAAAGGACACAGTCAGCAGCAGAGCAGTAGTGCTAGTAAAAACGTGGTTAGTCTGGGTTTGGATGACCCTGAAAGTGACGAGCTGAGAGGCAGCCGGCAACAAACCTGTAGTGTACAAGTTACGCAGTACTGCACAAATGTTTTAGGCACCTAAGATGTTGATTATTATTTAAAACAGTTGTTTCTTCTCAAGGGGCGGCACGGTGGTGCAGCAGGTTAGTGTTGCTGTCACACAGCTCCAGGGACCTAGAGGTTGTGGGTTCGATTCCCACTCCGGGTGACTGTCTGTGAGGAGTCTGGTGTGTTCTCCCTGTGTCTGCGTGGGTTTCCTCCGGGTGACTGTCTGTGAGGAGTGTGGTGTGTTCTCCCTGTGTCTGTGGGGGTTTCCTCCGGGTGCTCCTGTTTCCTCCCACAGTCCAAAAACACACGTTGGTAGGTGGATTGGTAACTCAAAAGTTTCTGTAGGTGTGAGTGAATGTGTCTGTGTTGCTCTGTGAAGGATTGGCGGTCCCTCCAGGGTGTGTTCCCGCCTTGTGCCCAATGATTCCAGGTAGACTCTGGACCCACCGCGACCCTGAACTGGATAAGGGTTACAGATAATTAATTAATGAATGTTTCTTCTCAAGTGTGGTGCTTGATTTTTTTTTCTTTCTAAAAAGCATAAGTGTTGTGAGTGTGAAGAACGAAATATATTTCCAGATGTACTTGATCGTTCCAGATGTACTTGATCGTTCCAGATGTACTTAATCAAGAGCACACTTGATTTAACACAAAGAAGCATGTAAATGTTATATATGTTATATAAATGTTATGTCCCCCTCAGCGCACAGGAAGGAAGAATCTTTGTTGAGACACATATCACCTATCCTGATATGTTCTTCGTTAGACCTGATGTCACATAAAACATATTTGGATCCACTCAACTGAAATCCAACAAGTGAAATTTGTAGAAAAAAAAAAAAAACGTTTAAAAGAGGAGGGGGATATCGGCACCACTCTCCCTGCATCACTGTAGAGCACATTTTTCACAACACACAGGTAATGGTCAAGAGAAAAGTGTGGAAATTAGTGCACAGTGACTTTAATGGGGTAAAAATTACAGTGGCATGGAGCAGTCCTACAAGTAATGGAAGTGATGCAGTCAAGGAGTTGGAATTACCTTTTTATAAAATGGATGCCAGTGAGTAAGCATTCAGAATATTCACAGCCAAAATGTGTCAGGATGTCTGTTCCTCACAAATAAAACCGGTGTAACCATGTCCCAAGAGTGTGTAGAATTTTATGTAATGTATTCTCTCTTACTGCCCTCTGTTGATGCCTTACAGTAGTGTGTTTGGCTGCTGAGGGTCTGGGCCGCTGGCTGTGAGGCTTGGCGTATGAAATGTAAGCCTCCCATATGAAGCCTCACAGGACTGTGTAAATGAGCCACTACCTGCTGAGTGGCAAGGCATGCTGAAGAAACCTCATTAATAGTGTTCCTCACCAAGAGTGTAATGACGGAGCCGTGTTGGTTATTGTGTGCATGCGCCTCATTTCTGGACCCTTACTTTGTGTTGCTTCATTAAAATGAACTTCATTAGACGTCGATCCATTGACAGCATCGTGAAATGCGGTTGGCAACAATTAATTGGACATCACTGTTGGGTTTCCGAATCAAACTGAATTATTTGGCAGAGCCGTCGCTCGCTCGGGAAGACAGTGTTTAATTATGCATGTGTTAACAGCTCACTTGTTTTCTCGCCCGTGTGTAAATCCGCCTCGACCACCGTCTCCAGCTCATGACTCCGCATTTAATGCAGAAGCATTCGTCGGCAACATAATAAGAAAACAAGAGTGTACACAACTCCCAGATGGACAAGAGTAGCCGACATGGACATATTACTTCCCAGAGGTTTCATAAAGGTCATCCTCAATTGCACTGCAGCAGTCCAGGAGAACAATTTGTGAAGTGTTGTTTCTCTCTCTCTCTCTCTCTCTCTCTCTCTCTCTCTCTCTCTCTCTCTCTCTCTCTCTCTCTCTCTCTCTCTCTCTCTCTCTTTGCTCACGTGTACTGAAGGCAGCATGTGGTCAGATTTGTTCTCCAGCTAGAAGTCCCACAATGCCATTTCTCAGTCGCTGCCAGTACCCATATCACCTGAACCTCAGAACAGGCCAAATCCACTGAAGCTGAGCAAGTTTGGGCCAGTATTGGATGGGACACTCCTGGGAAACTTGGAGGTGGTCTTGTTGGCGTGGTCCCTGTGCTGTGTGTGGATCCAAGTGCTATAGTGTACTGAACACTTTACTGAACCACACCTGGGTTCAACATAGGGATTTGGAAATAAGCAAAATTTTCCAGTGCTCCACCCTTGGGCCATCTCACCACTTTTACTACTATTCACACATTCCTTACCTTTAGACAAGGGCCCACACAGCACTTTTCCACCAACAAGGAACCAGAACTGTTCCCATTCATGAATCTAATTTGGAGAAGTTCTGTGTACTTCCACGAACATAAATTGTTTTGTAAACCAAAATAGTTCATTCTCAGCTGGAACAAAAAAAAAAGTGTTGGATCTTCAGCGAAAACCATGACGGCGTCTGTGAGCGAGTTGAGCTTCAGGAACTCCAAAGACAGAGCCTCTTAATAATAAGAAATAATAATAGGAAATGAAAATAGCAGTGTGCTCAGTTGTTCTGTGTTTTCTGGGGCTGTGTGGAGCATGTTGGCTACTTTTCTCCGCTGTTCATTGTATCAGTAGCTTGGCTCAGAATGCAGCAATATTTTTGTGCATCATCTTTGCTATAAACAAAGGACATACAAAGACCCTTCTGATTCTCTGTTTATCTATGGCTCTGGCTCTGGCAACAGCAACGCTGGAACCAAGCACCCTCGGAGCGCCCCCTGCTGATGATGTTTCCTTGGTTCCCATCAAGGGTCCAAGAATCAAGAACGAACCAGATTCAAGAACCAGAGTTTTTGTGGATAAGCACTAACACAGTGCATCCTAAATTCACTCCCAGGCAACCATTTTTTTGACAATGTAAGTATAAATAGACTGGGTTAACTAGTGCTCAGAAATACACTGAATGATCACTGGATTAGCAACATCTACCTTGTATCTACACTCATTGTCCATGCCGTCTGCTCCACTGACCATAAAAGAGTTGCTCTAAAATCACAGACTGGTCCATCTCTTGCTCTGCAGTTAAGACCCCTGTATTATATTAATGAACACAATAAAGGGTGTAAATTTATACTTGTATGTTTATTTATGTATTACTTTAATGACCACATGTACTCAACTTACCCACATTTCAACTGTGATTTTGAGAAAAGCTACTAATAAGACAGAGTTAGGAGAGAGTGAGTAGGAAAATTTCATGCCCAAAGTTTTAGTTATTTTTGGGCATGTACCCCATTCCCCTCGTCATATATTAATTCATCCTCTCCATCATCATCATCTACTCTTCCAGCTGCTGTTTGTATACTGCCACCTGCTTTAGCAGAGGTGAATGTGGTGAACACATCAAACATAGGTAGTTATGGCTGGTTTTGTCTGCCATTCATCTTACATGGCCATTCGTCCGTGTGGGTTTCCTCCGGGTGACTGTCTGTGAGGAGTGTGGTGTGTTCTCTCTGTGTCTGCGTGGGTTTCCTCCAGGTGCTCCGGTTTCCTCCCACGGTCCAAAAACACATGTTGGTAGGTGGATTGGCGACTCAAAAGTGTTTGTAGGTGTGAATGTGTGTGTTGCCCTGTGAAGGACTGGCGCCCCCTCCAGGGTGTATTCCTGCCTTGCGCCCAATGATTCCAGGTAGGCTCATGACTTGGAATGAACTTGGAAACACAGGAGTTGACTCCTATGTACTGCAAATTTAGCTGCTGTCCTTTACCCAGTATCTGTGATAGCACCCAGTACTTTGATCACTTCTGACCTCATAATCATTTGAATATTCAAGTAAACAAACTTGGTCACTACCTCTCATCTCCTCTCTACCACATACCTGATGCGTGGTGAGTCTATAGTGTGGACTGGTTGCCATTGTAGTATCTATGTGGACACTGCACATCGGCGTAGTTAAGATTTATTTACAATTAGAGCCCTCCTGAACATTATCATGGCTATAAATTAACTTCAGTCTCTTGTTGTCTGCTTATAAATTATCCTTCTCTTGCTCTAGATCCAATTAAACCAGCCCTAATGTCTCTTATATCCATGTTCCCCCAGAACACCTCATGGTAACAAACACAAGACAAGATGGCTCTTGTTTAAACATCTACCGAGACCTCCGCGATGAAACAGGACGCTGGGAGACACAGAGGATCATTTGGCACAGTTCCATCTTCTCTGAAATTTCATTACTAAAAAAGAATTGCAATCCTCCAGCTCAGATGAGAGAAGATGGCCTCTTTAATACGAAGGAGCAGCGAGGCAATTATCTCTGATTCTGCACAGTACCCACCAGGCCGAGCAAGCGGCCGGACACACGCTGGACACACAGCCGCCCGCAGCGCTCGCACTACTGTAATCCCGCTCTCCTGCTGGAGTGGCACTCAGCCCACACACACTGCCTCACTTTCCTTCTCCTCTCCTCACTAATCACAGAATTACCACGATTCAGCCTCGTTTCCAGCGCTCCGCACTCAGGACGGAGACCCAGATCTCTGCCGGCTAATGAATTGTGCGCTTAAAGAGGCCATGTCACAGAAAACTGGATTTTGCTCGCATGTTACAAAATGAAAGGGTTTGAAGTGCTGTAAAAGCACTGTTAAAGCCAATATATACCACTCTCTCTCCACTCTATGTCCATATGTGTAGCAGGCGGCAGAAACCTGAATGCAGAAGTCTACTGTGCAGAAATGGGCTGATCTCCTGTGAGTGAATTCCTGTGTTTATTACTAAAACACTGTTGCTGGGTTTTGTATAATGTGTGCACAATTATTTTGGCAATTATAAATTACAAATTTTAACCAAACAAAAAATAATCAAATACATTTTTAAAAAGTATGTCCAAAGTGTTACGTCAATATGAAATGGGAAATAAAAATACAATTTTCAGTGGAAATCAATGAAAAGATATTTCTATTGGTGCATTCATCATGACATTTTCACACTGTGAAGGACAGCTGTTGTGTTCAAATGATGCTCTAATCCACTCGATTCGGCACAACCCCCCCCCCAAAATGGACCCAGTGACGTCGGAAAACCTGTCTCTAACAGGAATCTTGGCCTTTGAAAACCACAACGACGGTGGTAAATTTGTTGTTGTTGTTTTTTTGGACTGAACACAGCTCCATGCATCAGTTTTCAAATCTTTCGCTGGAAATTTTCATCAGCCATCGGCGCAAACCTCTTTAAAATCCCCTCGAGGTAAAGTTACAAGCTGCCGTTGTGAGTCAGGTAAAAAATCAATGTGAAAGCTGCTGTAACTTGGAGATTTTGCAAGTGCTGGATTTGAATGAGCTCTGCATTTTGTGGTGATTGACAGGTCCCTCTGGCCTATCAGCACTCTGCAGGGTTTACACCTCACGATTAGGTACCTACTCAGCCCGGTTGGAACCCAGTGCGAACAGGGACTGAGAAAGTACCTGATTCCAGGGACCAAGTACCAAATTTGGCAAAAGAGCCGAGTCAAGTCGTGTACGTTCCATGCAGTGGAAAAGTAGCTTAAATATATTTGTGTGTGTTCAGCATGAAAATTCAGCCTTAGCATTTCCCATGAGCTTAACCCTGAAACTAATTCTAACCCTAAACATGAACCCTAGGCTCTTAGGATCATCCATATTTTGAACTTCTTTGAGCCTAAACCTTATTGTAACAAACAAACTAAACTAAATCCTAACACTAGATTATAAAGGACAGTATGTTGTGCTTGTAACACTCCCACCAACAAATATCAGCACTGGATCCTGTAGCTCTTCTTTAGGAAAGTAATAGAGTGGATTTAGTGAAACATCGCCACCTCTGGACAGGAGCTCAGTTAGTGAACATAAAATTACTATCAAATATAATGAATCAAAAAGTATAAATGCTCTTCTTAGTAAAATATTTGCTAAAATTTAGAGATCTTTTAGGCACAAAAGCAAAGAGATTTTGAGCCTTTATTGTGTTTTTGTTTGTTTTTTCACCAGAAACGGATTTGCGTGAGATTAGAAATATCACCGCTGGCTAGTGTTGTCAGCAGCAGCACAGGGTGGTGATAACAAGGACCAGTTATCATCCAAAGTATGCATAGTGTATGAATGTATATAGATGTACCTCATGCTATTGTCGACAGCTTGGTCAAAGCAGTTTTCCGTAATCCTCCTGAATTACAAGGCTGCTACAAGCAAGATAACAGCCCTGTGCATTGAAATGGCATCTGTTGCAAGTCATTTTCTATTAAGGTTAAACATTTTGAAGACATTTGATGGGCTGGCTAACGGGCCACTGGGGAGGAATAATGACTGGGTAAAGTTTCACTAAAAACGAATATGAAAAAATACATTAAATAGCGTATGGTGTATCTTTGAGAGGTTTGACCAGCAGGAGCTTGTATGTAGTGTACTTACATTTCTGCTCCTTAACGATGTCCTAATTCAGACAATCCAGTGATGCTGGGGAGATGCCTGGATGACCAAACCCTAACCCTAACCCTAAGCAGTTATTTATGATAATCCCGTTCATATTCTCATAAAGAAAACAAGCAGAAACTTTTTCTTTCCTAATATGCCCGTATTAGGATGACAAAGTTTAAGTTTGACACTGACTACAGAAGCAGCACAGCCTCAGAGCTCTGTTCAGCTTAAAGCAGTTCATCTGAAGTAAGTGCTGCTGGCAGTGTGAAGCGGAGTTACTGGAAAGGAGAAAAAGATTAAACGTTGTGCTGCTTCTGGCTGTCAGGACGCAGATGGATCACTGCAGCCTTGCAAAGGATCTAGAAGGAATGGGTGCAGCATATTATATCCAAAGTTATTTGCACTGCATTTTTGAATGTACAAGACCTAATTCAGGGCAGACAGCCAGAACAGAGGACATTTACATATTCAAATCCCATTTCCAGAAAAGTGGAAACATTGTTAAATGCAATGAAAATAAAAATGTGGTGTGTTTAAATCTTGTTTTATTTAACTGGACAGAAACACAAGGAAAATAATTCCACTGAACTACCGAATGTGTTTTCTGAATGAGTTGCCTGCAACACACTCCAAATAAAAACAGTGTCATGTCACTGTTTCTTTTAATTAAGCTATTTAATCATTTTTGAACTGAGTGTACCAACTCTCAAAGGTTTGTGAGTATAATTTTGTGGTGGGTCCCTTTCATCATTAGCATGGAAAACAGTGCTCATTCTTTTCATGAATTAATGTATGGATTTTTGGACGGCACGGTGGCGCAGCAGGTAGTGTCGCAGTCACACAGCTCCAGGGGCCTGGAGGTTGTGGGTTCGATTCCCGCTCCAGGAGCATTCTCCCTGTGTCTGCGTGGGTTTCCTCTGGGTGACTGTCTGTGAGGAGTGTGGTGTGTTCTCCCTGTGTCCGCGTGGGTTTCCTCCAGGTGCTCCGGTCTCCTCCCACAGTCCAAAAACACACGTTGGTAGGTGGATTGGTGACTCAAAAGTGTCCGTAGGTGTGTGTATGTGTGTGTGTGTCTGTGTTGCCCTGTGAAGGACTGGCGCCTCCTCCAGGGTGTATTCCCGACTTGCGCCCAATGATTCCAGGTAGGCTCTGGACCCACCGCGACCCTGAACTGGATAAGGGTTACAGATAATGATAATGTATGGATTTCTTCTTGCTTAATAGAGTTTCAGTTTGCATTTCTTGATGCAGTGTCAGACTCTGTTAAGGGACACCAGCGTTTGTTTAAGAACTCCTAATCTCATGTGGATATATTTCTAACTATAAAATCACAGGTTATGTTGCATTGTCATCTGAGGGCTAGAAGGACAAGCCCATTCAACACTTGTTGTCCAGCTGTGCCCTACAAGGACTGGTATTTCTCCAGATTTTTTTAATTATTATTTCATAATAAAGAATGGTAGATGATACATTACCACTTTTCAATTAAATAAATGAAGAGATTTTAACAAAATGTACACAATGAGATTTTTATTATATTAAGTAACATTAGCGAAAACAGTCTGTTTAATCTTAAATTATAAATAGAGCATAGAAAACGGGCAGTTTAAGAAGAATTATATCTGTTTTTGGAATATAAATCAGTACGTGTGTCCATAAAAGAATAAATGAAACCCAAGATAATTTACTCAGTGGTCAGTGGTGCTCCTAAGGCATGATATTTAAGTGCTTCATGGCAGCTGACATCATTAAGCAGAGAGAGAGACTGATTCCAGCTGGTGGCAGCAGTTGTAAAGACGCTTAGAGCTCTGATGTGAACTTATGTCAAGTGACGTACATTTTTGTTGACATAAGGTTTTGTTATGAGACTTTCTGGGTTTAAATGACAAAGCAGGTTATGACAACTGACCCTGTAGCTCAGAGTATTTCTGGTATGTCAGAGTGACATAATGTTCATGGTGTGACAGGTGCCAAGTGAAGCTAGTTGGAAAAATTGAACAAAGGCAAGCACTTCAAAAAGACGCATTTCCTGTACAGTCTCCTGGTGCAACTGACATAAAAACATCTGTAACACACTGAAGGAGACAGTCCAACCCTAGGCTTTCATGTAGTTCTCATATACAGCATTCTGTGTGGAAGGATCTTACATCATCTGTTAAAGCTGTGCATGCATTATTTTGATTGAACTACACTAGGTTCTGTGTTTGAAGTGACCCAAGGATTTCACTTGTATTGATATGCATTGTGTATGGAGATTATTTTGCATGAGGCGTGGGATTTCAAAAGCATGGCATCTACAGAATTTTCATAGATCTATAATAATAATGTCAATACCCAAATTCTTTGTATTACATATGGCAGTGTCATGGTGGATGACTGGTCTGCTTGTGCTACCTTAAATCTAACCCCTGGACAGATACTGGTACGGGGAAACTGCTACCTAGAGGAACAGGGTGGCCACAACCTGAAGTACAGGGATGCCACACACCCTGTGTATCTGCTCTGTTCCTCCAGGGTGACTAGTTATTGTGCCAGGTGTGCTGATAACACAAGAAGACAAGCAGTTCCCCAGTGACAGTAAGAAGCTGATTGCAAATCATGTCATCTAGACGTGCACTAATTATTTCTATTCTGTCATAACACTGAATGACACAGCGATTAGCATATTAAATTGCCCAAGAAGTTCACTGTTAGGAAAATATGGACCTTGTGTACGTGTGAATAGATGATAATTTGCCTGAAAAATGAGGACATACTCAATGCATGAAGTCTCGCATTGAAATAACTATAATCTCAGTGTTATTACATTGCTAAAGAGCTTTGTAATCGTTATGTATATGTTCTATTATTTGAGCATTGAGCTTTTATGGATCCTACTTCAAGCATAACATCTGTTACGAAAATTCTCAGTTTCACAAAAGTATGATATATACAAATACCCTTGTAGTATGTTCACTTAAACATATTTTAAACAGTAATAAACAGAAGCCCACTTTGCTCCATGTAACTCAGTAAATATAATAATAATACATTTTATTTGTAATGCACTTTACATTTCAAGGAAATCTCAAAGTGCTAATATGGAAATACAGTGGTATGGCGTTCCTGGAAAAACTCAGAAATCATGTGGAATCCTGAAAATGTCAGTCTGTCATTACTTTTTCCCCATGGCACTGCATCAGATACAGAGAACGGATCTTAAACACAGCCAAATGAACTGACCTTCACTTCAGAGTCAGAGAAAACATTCACAATGTTGGAAAAACTCATTGTTTTTTGACATAATTGGAAATTGCCAGTGGATCTTTACATTTCTCCAAATTTTAGTCTTTCTCTTTGAAAGTTAGTGTTCCTTTTGCAGCTTTTTCTTATTCAGAGCACTTTACAAAGGGGTATTGTCATCTACTCAGAGAATACACCCCTACCGTGATAGTGATAGTTTAGAGTCCGAACACCATTTAACAAAGACATTGCTAGATACAGGGGTCACTGCTGAGAGACATAGACCTTGTAAAAACGGTTGGATTAGTGGTCTTTTAACAACTGTACAAAGAAATGTGTCCTCGGTATGTGTTTAAAAAGTAAGTGAGGGACTTTGTTTCCATCGTCTGGGAACCAGGACAGAAAAGTGTCTTGATGCTTGTCTCTCAAGTGAAGGACGATGGTTTACACCGAGTCATATTTGAAGCTCAAATTTCTCAATCCACACCCGGTTTTATCCATCACCATCGTGTAGGGAGGGTCCATTCTTGGCTTTGTAGATGAGCATCAGGGTTCTGATCTGATGTGAACAGCTACTGGAAGCCAGTGAAGGGAACACAGCAGTGGAGTAGCAGGGCTGAGATTTAGAAAATTGAAGACCAGCAATTCTGCCATGTTCCGGATAAGACCAGAGAGTCTGAACAAGCACCTGGGCAGCCTCCTGTTAAAGAAAGGGTCCTTTATAAGTTGTAGAGGAAAATCCCGCAGGACTGAATCAGGTTTCAAACATGAGTCAAGAGCAATAACTGGTCATTCAGAGTTACACCAAGGCTGTGTGCAGCTTCAGACAGACTGACCAGGGAGTTCTCAAAAGAAACGGTGAGACAATGGTAATGACCAGTAGTTCCCAGGATGTACAGCAGGCAGCTCAGTCTTGCTGAGTTCAGCTTCAAGTGGTGGGCTGTCATCCATGAAGCCATGTCAGCCAGGTATTGTTCTTTGGATGAATTGTTGAAACTGTGACAAAATATATCACTTACTAGAGCATCACATCAGGCAGGTTTCTTAGTTTGCATGAGCTCCAACGACAAGGGAAACGAGAATGTTCTGAAATGGTCTTCTTCAGTTCTTTAGTTGATGTTGCACCATCAGCCTTTAAATGGAACATATTCTACACTTCTCCACAAGTGCACTGGGTCCTAATGAAATGTCTGTGACTAGTTTTGGTCACCCCAGCCCAAGCACATGGCAGTGAGGAGCAAGAACTCTGGTTTTTAGCCATTTTCGCTAGGTTATCTTTCTTCTCCAATCTCATTTTCTACGTGATTTATTCAGTGCTCTTATAAGTCCATGCTTGTTGTGTTTGTTTTGCTGAATTTACCCTAGTCCTTGCGTTCTCCCATTAAAGTGGGTCCATTGCTGTGATTAGAGACACTCAAATGAGTTCTAAAGTCTCTGGACTTGATGTCAGTAGCAGAGCAAAATAAGAAGTTTTTAGACATTCACAGCCCATAAAAACTGATAGGATGGTCTTGTTTCACAGTGTGAGGGTTGTTGGGCTCCAGATACTAAAATGAATATGCATATGCACTAACCATGTTCATTCATTCATTTTCTGTAACCCTTATCCAGTTCGAGGTGGGTCCAGAGCCTACCTGGGATCATTGGGCACAAGGTGGGAATACACCCTGGAGAGGGCGCCAGTCCTTCACAGGGCGACACACACTCACACATTCACTCACACACTCACACCTACGGACACTTTCGAGTCACCAATCCACCTACCAATGTGTGTTTTTGGACTGTGGGAGGAAACCGGAGCACCCGGAGGAAACCCACGCAGACACAGGGAGAACACACCAACTCCTCACAGACCCCAGGCCCCTGGAGCTGTGTGACTGCGACCTGCTGCGCCACCGTGCCGCCCACTAACCATGTTAATTGTGTGAAATATGCCCCTTGTGTCATAGTTCTATTGTGACAACACCATGAATCCAACAACCTTCATACCATCACCAGTCTTTATAGGTTCCTAGTAAAGTTTAGGGTATATTTCTCATGAAGAGCTTGTGTCGGTGAATACTGGCCATAAATAAAGTGTTAGCAAATTATGATCAGAGTTTCTTATCTGTATAGATCTTACTCATGTCGAGGACCCCATATGGAGTTCACATATGGAGTGTGAGCTTTGTCAGGTTTAGTTAAAGTTTGCTGGAATGGAATAAATTTCCTGTTGCGGAGGAATTTAGGTTGTTCCGATGTCCATAGCAGATCTTTCCCTGGAGAAAATAACCTCAGCCGTATTTTCAGCTGCAGGATTACTTGCTGGAGGCTGGAAGTGCAGAAGTGAATGGGTTTTTACTTGAAGGACTTCCTCTGGAGTCTTCCTTACATTGATAGTGACAAAGGTAATTATGGCTGGGGGCTTTGCTTTCCCAAGGGCATAATTGACAAAGATCTGAAGTGAATGTCAGTGCACATTATATCTCTCTAAAGTCCAACATCCTCCCACAAACAAAGATTGTGTTGGCGTATACCTGAGTGTGATTGTTGGAAAGCCTCTGGAATGTTCTCTCTCATTTACGCTGGTTCATTTCTCTTGTCGGTTCTTCTTCTGATCATTTTAAACCTGGTGAAGTGTTCGTCTTTAATGGCTTAAGGCCAAAATATGCAAATAATCAAGTCCCTTTTAAATAGCTGGCTCCAATTTGGTTGTGGTTTCACATCACAGAACTAAGATCATTTGAAAGTGTTAAGGTGAGGACTGCATTGACCACTCTCTTCAAACGGTAGAATGATGTTAACACTGTAAAGATTTGGGATCTTTCCAGGCATTGGTGCGGTGCCAAGCTGTCAGCCTTCAGCCTTTCACTTTATGCGCTGTGGAGCAGTGGCCACTGAAATGAACAGCTAAGCTAATCCATACCTGTCTCCAGTTATTTTTTTAATTTCCGAGGTGCAAACTCTACAGGGTGCAGCTTACACGGCTCCACCATTGGAAAAAGGCAGCGTGAGCTTGTGCGGAGACATGACATGGTACAGGAGCTGTGAATGATGTGAGGCAGCAAATGAGTGCGGGTGTGTTACTCATTGTTACTGTGGATGCATAATTACTTTCTGAAGTGGGCTTCAAATAACACTGCAATGAGAATTCAATTAGCACAGTGTAATTAATCTGGCTAAACACCACACTACCACTCAGTGAACTGTAATGTAGCCTTGTGCACATATCTGCAGGGAACCTGAAAACAAGTTCTTTAATCCAGTTCTTACTTTTCATTTTTGGAAACTGGTTTGAAGAGAATTGTATTATGGACAGAATACTGTAAAATTTGGAATTTGTGTTGATATGTAAACCTTGGGATGAGTCAAAACTAGATTTTCCTCAAGTTCATTACAAATAACTGTAGGTACTGTCTCAAAACAAAATAACAATACAGATAATTTATTAGAGAAGCCATAGGAAGTACATCAAAAGAGGCAACAAAAAGCTAACAAGGTAAGTTTTGCAAAGTAGCAATTATCTAGACATCTTACCAAACTTTGTCTTTGTTGCCCTGGTTTTATGGGAAAAGGTATTGTCTCTGAGGTTCATTTGGTGCTAAATAAAGATAATATTGTTGTTACTTGTACATTCATTTGCTGACAAGATAAAAGTTAATAAACAACTAGCATTAGCTTGGTTTTATTAGCCTATTGCACCAAAGCTAGAGTTTGTTTGATTTGTTTTGTTCTTGATTGATGTTGATGCATAGTTCATGTCAGGTATTGTAGTGGTAGAATGTTAATGTCACGTTGTGGGGTGTAGGGAAGTGTCTGGGAGATATAAAAGGGAACAGAAGTAATTGCAGGAGACTTTTAATGAACACAACAAGGAAACTAAACTGAGAGGCTCAGGAACTAGACAAAGGGACTAAACACAAGGGCTAGAATGCTAAACACAAAACACAAGGGCTAAACACAGAGGCTAAACACCAAACAAGAACAGATCAAAAGGGGCAAGCCACTAAACTGTAAGATGGACATTAACCAAGAAGGCTAAACAGAGCAGAACACAGAAACTAAACAGAGCAGGCTAAACACTTAACAAAGAGAATAAACACAAAACAGAGACTAAACTAGAAACAGAGAATCAAAACTTAGCAAGAATCTTAAGCACAGACATGAATCACAAACATGCCTACAACCACAATGACCCACAAACAAGAAGCACTGATGTGGACTATAAAAAGACAACACAAACAAGAAACACCTGGGACAGATAACGAGGGGACAGGAACACAAAGAAGGCACAAGAGGGAGGAGCAAAGGCAGAGACAAGGAAGACAGGAACAAAACAAAGAGCCATGTGTTTATACATACATGACAGACAAAAGAAACAATGATACACAGACAGCAGGAAAACACTAGACAGGGCTGTACATGACAGTTAATAACATAATTATATAAAATATGTAAACATTTTTAAACAATAAAATACTGAAAAAAACTAATTAAATATTAAACTCTATTTTTAGGCCCCTCTTTAATGTAAGGTGTTTTGCAAATTCCTACAAATGTGCTCTCATGAGGCTGTGATATATGGGCTGGTGATGTCCTACATGTGTAACCATATTGTGGCAGTTTGAGACACCATATGGTGCTGAGAGAACTGGCTCTGGAGTCAAGGCCTTGTGAGCTGTAATACCTGCTCTCTCAGTGTATTATGTCATCGTGCCCTTGAATAAAAAGCTAATCCATGCATTGTGAAGGGAAAAGCTTGAAAGTCCCCAGGTTTCAGCAGCTTTGGTGCCACTTCTAGGAAATGGAATTCTTCCTTTGACATGGACGAGTTGCTCGGCTCTAAATGGGCCCTGCTGCTGTGACCTGGAGCACCATTGTCAAGTGTAGAGTAATAAGACATCACTTCAGGGAGAGCAGATTTAAAGATGAGAACCTGTTTGACCTACCTGCTTAAAACCTTGTTATAAGAGCCATTTTAAAGACACTATATAAAATATAAACAGGTTTAATATTCCTTTAGAACTGTCTAGAGACAAGGCCGTATGTAACTTTATTTCATGCTTACATTTTTTTCTGGAAAAAAATGTGCTTCAGAGAACTGAGGATAGAGCTCAGGGATGAGAAAGAGCTGCTGTTGTTATGCTTGACTGAGACAGATACAGTATGCTTGGCACTCTTAACCACACGATATGCAAAACGTAGGTGTAAAACCCCTTGATTTATTTGGCGACTGGCCGTCCTGCCAAAATTTTAATAGCTTGTGGGTTAATTGTAAAGGTGTACTGCCCCACGCCTCTTAAAGGATCAATCATTTATAGAAGTAATAATGAGTCTGTAATGGTTCGCTGGGCTTAGCACCTCGGCCCTGCGAAGAGGAGCTTAACCTGCAAGTTACGAGCAGCGGCTGAATGTATTTACGCCCTTCTCACAAGACGAAGGACACATTAAATTTCCACCAAGACGTGTGTATGATTAATCAGTGTTTTAAATGGCAATTTAGAGCCGCCTGTGTTATTACAAATGTGTAATCACTGAACTCACATGTTCCTAAACATTAAATATAACACTGCGTTCCTCTCGTGTGACTATGATTTATGCCTGGGTGAATTTCTGGTTGTGATTACATGGGTTCAGTGTGTTATATATGGGTGGGAAGAGTGGGATGAGGGCCTGGTAGCAAATGAGTTGCTGGTGAGAAAAGGAAAAGTGCTTTATGAAGGGCTACACAGATGAAAGTGTTGCGACTGGTGGCAAAGAACTGATTATATGTATGTGATGCACTTTTAATGACTTTTCTCACACAAACACACACAGCCACCAAAGATCTCAGAGGTTCCCTGGATTTCGCCTTTAAAAAAAGGAAGCCTGTTCCTGCTACTGTGGTTAATTGTTTTGATGTGGAGTTCCTCTGAGAATCACTGTGCCTCATTAAGCTGATAATTGCTTTAAGTTTTTTTATCCCCCTCCTCTTCTTCCTCTGCACTCTTTTCACATCAAACCGCAGGAGAATAGAGCAAAAGAGCAGACGATTTGCTTCTTCTCATTTGTGAAATCCCACTAACAAAAATGCTAGGGTCAATGAGCATGTAGAATTATGCTATTTTTCTAATTATTATTATTATTATTAATGTTATTGCTTTTATTTTTATTTTCTAAGTGTGTCCAAACCAAGGCTATAACCAAGATCAATATTTTAAGGTCCATTCTACAGAAATGAACTGTTTCATGTTAGTTCAGTTTTCATTCATTCATTGTCTGTAACCTTTATCCAGTTTAGGGTCGTGGTGGGTCCGGAGCCTACCTGGAATCATTGGGCGCAAGGCAGGAATACACCCTGGAGAGGGCACTAGTCCTCACAGGGCAACACACTCACACATTCACTCACACACTCACACCTACGGACACTTTTGAGTCGCCAATCCACCTACCAACGTGTGTTTTTTGGACTGTGGGAGGAAACCGGAGCACCCGGAGGAAACCTACGCAGACACAGGGAGAACACATCACACTCCTCACAGACAGCCACCCGGAGGAAACCCACGCAGACACAGGGAGAACACATCACACTCCTCACAGACAGCCACCCAGAAGAAACCCACGCAGACACAGGGAGAACACACCACACTCCTCACAGACAGTCACCTGGAGGAAACCCATGCAGACACAAAGAGAACACACCACACTCCTCACAGACAGTCACCCGGAGGAAACCCACGCAGACACAAAGAGAACACACCACACTCCTCACAGACAGGTAACCCGGAGGAAACCCACGCAGACACAGAGAGAACACACCACACTCCTCACAGACAGTCACCCAGAGGAAACCCATGCAGACACAAAGAGAACACACCACACTCCTCACAAACATTCACCCGAAGGAAACCCACACAGACACAGGGAGAACACACCACACTCCTCACAGACAGCCACCCGGAAGAAACCCACGCAGACATAAAGAGAACACACCACACTCCTCACAGACAGTCACCCGGAGTAAACCCACGCAGACACAGGGAGAACACACCACACTCCTCACAGACAGTCACCCGGAGGAAACCCACGCGGACACAGGGAGAACACACCACACTCCTCACAGACATTCACCCGGAGGAAACCCACGCAGACTCAGGGAGAACACACCTCACTCCTCACAGACAGTCACCCGGAGCAAGACTCAAAGGTCCCTGGAGCTGTGTGACAGCGACACTACCTGCTGCACCACCATGCCATTCTAGTTCAGTTTTCATCTATCAATTTTCTATAAACTGCTGTTATGGTTCCATAATATGAATCGAGTTGCATTGATTTATTTGATTGACTCTTTTTAATTTAACACTTTATTATAAACCTTTGAAGCATAACCTTTTTTATTTTTTTATTTATATATTTATATGTATTTTTTTTTTTAATTAATCATAGCCCTATTCAACTAGTTGTTTTTTCACATATGTCCTCACATATGTTTCTGGAAAAAACATGAACTAGTTGTACTATTTGGGGTTTGTGGGGGGGGTGGGGGATATATAATATCTAGAGCTAACAAAAGCTTATATAAACTCTCACATAGAGAGAGAGGTGTTGCAAATCCGGTGGCACTCTGGAAAATCATAGTGGGCAGTTAAATCTATGTCCAAACCACAGCAGCCCTGAGGTCAGCCAGCCGCTGCTGATTGGGTGGCTCTGGTGAGCTTTTCCACTCAATGTGCAGCAGCATTACGAATCAATCAGTCTGATTCTACACTGAATTTCAGATTCAGAGAACCACCCACCCACTGTGTACTTATCCTTTGCAGCTAGTTACAGCCCTGGTCCTAACTCCTGTGTCCTAGCACTGAGAGATAAATATGTCACTGCTGTTATTGCCATCTCCTTCTCTCTCAGCTGCTGGGTCAGCTTTTCACTGTGCTGAATGATGTTGGAGTGGTGCTGATGTACTGCTGTCATCCGTTCTGAGTGTCTGGAAGAGCAGATTGAAGCCGAGCCTGGGTGGATCCAGTGGAGAGCTCAGAGGCTCTCTCGCTGACCCACCACCGGCCGAGCGCAGTTGTTAACTGCTTCAGTGCTCGGCTGCACTCTTCTCTGAGGCTCGGACGGGGAAATGGATGTGGAGCATCACCCCAGCCGGCGCTTCCCGTTAGCGTCAGGCCTGATGAGTGGCCCCCAACACGCTATTAAAGCACTTTTGGGGGGGACTTTGCGCTGAAAGACAGCATGCGATTATCAGCACTATGCTCTCGTTTATAGGCTGCTAGGCTGGGATGTGGGAGAGATGAAATGTGAAGGGGCTCTTTTCTCTCCTAAACGAGCTCGCGATTGGTCAAATGGCCTTGTAAAATTTGTCTGAGAGGTTTTTTTTTCCACAAGATAGTGACTCTGGAGAGTGTGCTTTTTGTTTCCCTCTCGTTTTTAGAACAGTCGCACAAATGCCCATGGAGAACGACTGTGGCTTTATTTTTTGATTAATTGCAAGCGCTTAATTCCTCTGATAATCGCAGTCTTCCTCTTTGTTCCTCATCACAAGGCTCGTGCAGGCCGAGCAGATATAGTCCAGCGCTCCCAGGCTCTCCGTCCCATGTGTGACTGTCACTCTGCCCCTGACACAGGCTTGTGGTTCATTCTCCTGGGTCGTTATTCTCTGCTCCCACACACAGACACACCCCTATGACAACCTTCGATGGTTGCTAATTATACATAAGAATAGGAATTCTGCATAGCTAAGTCAACAGGGGAGAAGTCTGGAAAAGTTTGTTTGACACCTTATCATAAATCAGGAGAACTAGGCCAGATTATGTCCCTCGGCCTGCTTCTAAATGAAGTGAAACCCCTGTTTCACTGTAGGGGGAGTGAATTGTCGGATAACAAGTAGGAGATTGTGTGAATATTACTCTCTCTCTCCCTCTCTCTTGGATCCCTTTACGTTCTGACGAGCCGTGAGAGATAAGAGATGCACTGAGACGCTGAGGTGTGAAGTCTGTCTCAACAAGCCGTCCATCTGCAAGTCATTACCAGCTGCTGCAACCCTCTCCATTCACTGGTCTATTACTGTGAGTCTGAGTTGAGTCTTGAGTCTCTGGGGGCTGAGTCCAGTCTCATGTCTCAGGGGAGTGAGTCTAATGTAGAGAGTTTTTCTTCCCTTCAATTATTAGCTACAGGCATTGCAGTTTACAAAAAACACCTGACTAAAAACCTGTCAGGCTTCTAATAACAAGCCTTTTATTATCGAAAAACCTTCACTCAAGGACAGTACTTAAGTTTTACACTCAGGGAATATGGTCTTTAGTTTGTAGAGCAAGTTCGCTTTTTGGACTCTACACTCACAAGCTGTTGTTTGCTTTCCTTTATCAGGAATGTGTTAAAGTGGCAATCTGTAATACGGACACCAAGCGTTAAAATGGGAATTACAATACAGTTTCAAAACAGTGTCAAGAGCTGTATGCCTCCTGCTCCCCAGATACAAAGCTGACCAGGTTACCTGTTTGAGCAGGGCAGGATAAGTGTAAACATGGGACCATAATAAGAATTGGAACGTTGGAACATAAAAAGAATGTGCCATAAGCAGCATATTTACACAGGAAAGTATTCATCATTTCACTAAAACATCTAAACACTAAAACTACCTAACTAAAGAAAGGCAAAAAAGTGACCGAACAGCCACCATTTTCCCTGCATTTACAAGCCTTTACCGTCTAAATCCATCTTAAATATTTAGACTAGACTGGCTGGTGTTATCTGACTAATCAATGATCCCTTCCACTATAAATGTCATTTTAGGAGGCAGATCTTTGATACTTATTCACAATTTTCTTATTCAAACATTTAATTCCACCTTAAATGGGTGTGTTTACAAGCCTTATTGGTGTTATTCACCACCTTCTTGAATGTTCCATTGCACCTTAAGACTTGAAGATAGTGCTAGCTTCTGATTTGTTTTTTTTTCTAATTTTGGAAGCACACAGGCCAATTATACATTGTGTCACTAAAACATCTACCTTCTTAAGAGAAAGGCAAAAATGGAAAGAGCCACGTTTTTCCCTGTATTTACAATGCTTACCTGTCTTAATCCACCCTTAATATTTAGACTAGAGGCTGGTGTTCAACCATAAACCTCATTTTAGGAGGCAGATCCTTGCTTCTTTTTCACATTTTTCATAATCATGAATTTAGTTCCAACCTAAATGGGTCAGTTTACGAGTCTTATTGGTATTATTTGCCAGTTCCTACTTGAATACACTGTTCCACCTTAAATAGTCAGGTATGTGAAGTTAAAGATAATGCTAGGTTTTATAAACAACTCTTTCTGAAACCAAACTTTATATATACCAAACTATATCTGTATAGGCACTGTGCACAACAACAGCCTCAGAGGGAAAACAAGGCCTGTGGCTTCGCTGGGAGAATCTAGAGAAGCAGAAGATCACTTGACAAACATTGTGGCCGATGGAGCCAAGTCGTATTAAGTTTTTGCTTAGAGCAATATATGATGTACTTCCAACTCCACAAAATCTTGGACAGTGTGTAGGTGAAGACACTGGTGTAGATTATGTACAGGGGTTGGCACGCTGAAGCATATTCTATATGCTCGTAAGGTTAGTTTTTTGCAGGGGAGGTATACATGGAGACATAATCAGGTGGGTTTTAACATGTTTGTTGGACAGCAAACTCTTAGAGTTAAATGAATTAACAAGTGGTTGTAGTGATACAGTGATTAGGTTTGTGTGTGAAGAGGAACATATTCCAGAGTGTGCACTGGCTATAAATATTGGTAGATGGGGTGAAGCACGAGATTGGAAATTGCTGGTGGAAGTAGGTAAAAAAAAACCTGCAGGTCCCAGAGTGCAATTGCATTAACTAAACTGAGGCCAGATATGGCGCTGTACTCTGAAAGTAAACGGATAGCTTATTTCATAGCGTTAACTGTTCCATTTGAGGATGCAGTAGACAAAGCATTCAAAAGGAAGAAGCTGAAGTAATCAGACTTGTGGGCTGAGGTGGGAGAATGTGGGGAGCAGGCACATGTTAGATCGGTGGCGATAGGGGATTTGTAGCCAAGTCTGCCACATCCCTGCTCGTGCAGTTTGGCATCTGGGGCCGGAAACTAAGGGCAGCTGTAAAGGAGTTATCAGAAACAGCTGAAAGGTCTAGTCAGTGGTTGTGGATAAGAAAAATACAGACTAGTTGGAGAGATGCACTGTAGATGTGCTGTTGTTGTGGTTGGTGATGTAGCACATCAAGATCACATGGAACTGGTGGCACTGAGCAGGCATTAATGGTGCCAGTGGGACTAGGTACAGCCTTAGTCACCAGGGAGGCCAGTGTGGATTTATGATTGTTGATACTTAAGGGTAAAGTAGGACTGTAAAGCTGGCTTAGAGGGGGTGGGTCTGGGATGGCAGACTTCACTGTTGAGCCTTCTGGAGGTGTCATGGGCATATCTGACATCTTATCTTGTGTATGACTTTAACCAACAACTAAATCTACATCATGTCACTAAAACATCTACCTACCCTAGTAAAACACTTACATTTGCATTAATCAGATTGAATTCTCCATTCCACCTTAAATAGGCAAATATGCAAGACTTTTCAAACACAACTCTTACTCCTTAATTTGTTTAGAACACACATTAATCCAAATAAATTTCTTTGAAACACACAAACTATGGTATTTACATATTTTAATCATGTTGTTATTCATAAAACAGGCCTTACACCTTTCAGACATTGCTATGCCTCATTTTCTTTATATAAAACAAAAACTATTGTGTCAAGTCTTTTAATCTCTCCATAGACATCTGTTTTTTTTATAAAATGACTTACTGTTATCTGGTCAGGAAAAAAACAGCCAACTCTGGATTCTAAGCCGCCTCCATTTTTCAAATATATGGCCAATATGTCCTCTCGTTTCTTCTGTCTCTTGTCATGGAGGTTTTAAGAAGGCTTTTTGTGTCCATTAAAATCTAACATTATTACTGTTCAGTTGTTCACTTAATGGCAGAAGGACCTGTGGGCCTGGCAGCCCAGTAGGTTTGGACTGTAATGTGATTGGACAGAGGGCAGAATCTCAGCTCTGCTCTGGACTGATAAAATTTCAAAGAGAATATACTGCTTCAGCACTTCTCTTAGGGAAGCCAGTGCTTCAACTTGGCCTGTTTACCTAATATATGACCACATGCCCTGGACATTTTATGACTGACTACAGTAAAAATATCACAGATTGGTCCTTTAACTTCCAGAAGTGATGCACAAATTAAAAAGCAATAGTAGTCCAGCTCTAAACCACACACATTGTCATAAAATCCCTTGACTGGCACTGCATTGCATTGCACAGTATTTGGCTATCAATACTAATACAGTCAGACAAATAGGGTTGGAAGTAAACTTTTATTTAGTTAACATTAGGGGTTTATTTCTACATCCCTGTTTTCAAAATGTTGTTACACTGTATAAAGTGTGAATATGAACAATAAGCCATGTTGTGCTAATCATTTAAACCCTATGTTTATATGAAAAGAATGACAAAAGGCCAAATATGAAATATTGAAACGGAAGACTTCAATCCCATATTAAGCATAAGTGGAAGAACATTTAACTTTCTAAAGTTAAAACTTTCCAAAGTGTCCAGCTCCTCAGTTGCTGCTTACTACTGTTGATGCATTCGATACTTATTGACCCAAAAGCTACGTCAGCTCGAAAGGATCTACCCACTGCACTGCCACATGCTTTTTAATCAGACAAGAAGGTACATGCAGTAGAATTCGACAGGTCGCACGCACATGGCATTTCTTAATGATGCTGTGCATTGTGGCTAATCCATAACACTCTCGCCTCAGATTCACGTAACATTTTGCTGCCGCACGATGCTGACAGAATGTGAGCTCATTTGGTACAATAGGTGCACAGCGTTTGGTGAGTAATTATCTCCTTTGGGGAACTGTGTTCCAATGAAAGAGAATATAAAATGAGGTGTGAACTAGATAAAAAAAAAAAAATCTTATCTGAAAGCCTTATTGTTAGACCACGCCGCCAGCTGAAAATAACCATGTGATGCCTTTGACTGGATCCAAAGGCTACTATTTCAGTAAACTTTTGATTTCCATATAATTGGCTCCAGCATTTTCGTGTTTGCTCATTTTGCACATGGATATCTTCTCACCAATCAAACGCCTTTTGGTTTCCCTTTGTGTGGGCACCTTATTTGCCACTCTCTAAAATATTTGTAATGTTGTTTTCCTGTGTTGGCAGCAGTGGCTTTTGAAAATCCAGGCCTTTGAAACTTTTAAATCATTTTATTGATAAGCCTAGTGTTTTATTGATGCCATTAAATCAACACAGCCTCTTCTGTAGCATGTGGCGGCATTCCATGGGGATTCTCATATTTCATTAATACAGGACAGAAGTGAGACAGAGTGCTCACATGAGACACTATGAATAATAAAGACTCTCACTGCTTTGAAAACAATGAGACTTGCGCATTCAAACAGCGGATCAATAATTTAAGGTGCTGTCTATGAGGAAATTCTGTGAGCGGAGCACAGTAGACATTGTTGTTCTGGTGTGAGCAGCTCCTTGGTAATTCAGTCAGCACCCTCTAGCCCCAGGTCACCCTTTGACTCCTCAAGGTCAGCTGCTGGTTTAGATTCCCTGAGGTCATCTGTCAGTTTTCTGCTCCAGGCGTTATGTGTAATAATCATGTGGCCTCTATAAATAGTTGATGATGAGACTTTCAGTATTGCATATTCTTCCTTTAAACACTGTCTTAAACAAAAGTGTATGTTTGGGTCTGGACTGCAGAGGCATTGGATTGTTTAATACAGACACAACACCCATACAATCCAGAGAGACAGAAGCTGAAAGGGAAAAAGGGCAACATGTAAATTAATTTAAATTCAGTTTAATATAAAATACAAAATCTTATTAGGACCCATAGTGTTATTATTAAACCATTGATTTCTGTAGCTGTTTCATCTTGTTTAAGGTTATGATGGGTCTGGAACCTACCCAGAATCGCAGGGTGCATAGTAGGAACACATGCTGGACAGGGCGCTTCTGTAGCACAAGACATTACGCACTCACCCAGTCACTAACTCACAAAGGAAACTGGGTAGAACACACAATTCCTCACAGACAAAGGCCTGGGACATTGGAGCTGTGTCACAGTGACACAATTTTTTGCACCTTTGTGCTGTCCCCAAGTGTAATCATGATTCAGAGGAAGTCAAATAGAAAGATCTCCAAGGCAGCCTTTTCTAATGACACGCAATAAAAATCATTACAATTTCTTCTATAAAACACTAGACAGTAACAAAGCCATTTAAACCGCACCATAGAACCTTGGAATTATAAATTACAAATAACCCCTTACTTCTGACATCATATTTAGATGTTGTTCAAAATAACCCCTTCAAGCAACGTGACACTTTCCTTAAATATCATCAGTGTTTCTTCTAGGGCAGCATTTTCAGTGACATGGGTCTGGCAGACATCTGTGACCAATCAGATATGTCAAGCCCTGGCCAGACTAGAGGGGTGTAAAGCCCCCAAACACTGGTATGTGCAACAGTGGAATTGTGTTCTCTGGATTGACAGAGTGTCATCCAATACCTTGGGGATTAGTTAGTGGAGTTTCTGATCCAATATTTATCATAGGCCCCCAAAGATCTTGTGCGGTAATGCCATCTATTCCTCACAGAAATGTTGAGGCTTTTACAGACTGCTGTTTTTTTCTTATTAATTTATTATTTCATGTTCTATCACCATTTCATCCAGATTAGTGTAGTGCTGGGTCCAGGGCCCACACAGAATCACTGGGCACAAGGCACCATTTTAATTAAAATACACTTGATTTCATAACAACTGTTGATGATGTGCTGGAAGTACAGGACATAGATGTGGGTACTGGAGTGCATGGATTTTACATGGATTTTAAGTAGGTGGATTCATGGATGGATGAACAGATGAATGAATAAAAAATGGATGATCTATAGGTAGATGGATGGAAGTAGATTCATATATGAACACTAGATGGATAGATGTATAGATGTATGCATTGGTGGCTAGATGGATATATGCCTGGATGGCTTAATGGATGAATGGATGGATGAATGCATTGTGGGGGGAACGGAAACATGCAGGGATGGATGTATGGATGAATAAATGCATGAATGGATTTATAGATGAATGAATAGCTGCTTAGATTCATGTACGGAAGGCTAGAGGGCTGCATGGATGGATGAATGGAAACGTTTATATGGATGGATGTCTAGACAGATGCATGCATAGATCATTTTGATGATAGCATGCAGGGATGGATGGCTGGATGAATATGGACTGATGAATAAATGTATGGATGGATGAGTGGATAGATACTAAGACGCATGTATGAATGGCTAGATGCCTGCCTGCAGGGATAGATGGCTGGATGGATGCATAGATGCATGCATTTATTGATGGATAGAGGCATGTAGAGATGGATGAATGGAGTTGACACACACGATTACATGTCTTTACAACAACTCAGTACGTCAGAGTGAATGATTCAATAACACCAGTCATCAACAAGCCAGTGTTACTTCAGAACCAAGGATGAGAACAACTGTGTTGAAGGATGGTCTCGACTCTTCAGCACTGTGTTTTGTTTTGTTTTTTTTATAAATTCCCAGCGACTGTAAATTGCATGTTGTGTGTGTGAGCTGGTGTGAGTGTCAGGGGGAATAATCCGGAGGTGTGTGTGAAACAGCATGCGCAGCGCCACGCTCATTATCTCGGCTCCACTTTCTTCCTCCCCTCTCTTCCTGTCCTCTCGGACTGCGGCTATTCAGCCCTCGTCTCACTGATTATCTGCTAGCTGCTTGAGCGGCCCGTCTCAAATGTCCCCCTCCCTCTTTTCCCCCCACTGAGGCAGGATGGCCCATCTGTGTGTGGCAGGCGCTCTGTCGGCCCCAGTGAGACATCAGCACTGGCGGAATGGGTGCTGACACAATGGCAGCGAGAGACCGGAGGATCCGTGACAGGGTGCTGTCCACTCCCGCAAAGCCCCTGGCTCACACGTCTTATCTGTGCGGCTGACATTGCATGGCCACAACTTTTAATGGTTCATTCCTCTTGATGTCAGGCAATGAGTTCCTCTGACTCTGCCAGGCTCTCTCCCTCTTGCTCTCCCTCCCTTTGCTTCCATGTGTCTGTGGCTTGCATATTATTCCTGTGTAATATGTTTGTGTGTGTGTATGTATGTGTCTAGTGTTTGTGCTGGAGGCTGAAATTGTGAGCCTATTGAATATGTCTCTAACACCCACCTGCCTCACTGTGCCTGTAATGCACAGACACAATCAGCCATTTGTCTGACTGGTTATCAACAGGCACCAGCAGTGCGCCCCTCGGCTCATATTAGTCCCATGCAAACACACACACACACACACACAAAGGCAGTTCCTAGGCACTGTGCCATGACAAGTCTCGCATCTGAATGCCAAGGGTAGGGAGAGTGTTTGAAAGTCCTATGCCGGAGCCATTCTCTTGTGACTTGATTGTAGAGCTGAGACCAGAGTGTCACAGGAACCTCATGTGAGATCTCACAGACACAGGTCAATATTACAGCCGCAGCTCCTGCTTGAGTGATTCAGACCATGGTCTAAAAATAAGCCCATGCTATTACAGACATCATTTCATCACTCTACGTAGAGCAGGTTGTGAGCTAATCTATTTATATTGTTCGGACAATTATACCCTGAGCGCCTGAAACTTGATTCATGAAATTGAAATTGAACCAGCCTTTTATACTATTTGACCCCTTCAGTGTAGCATCAATATATTCATCCCCATTTTCTCTGGCATGATTGAATTTCCTGCAATTAGCATTAGAGTTTTGAGTTAATGGCATCCGATTTTAAGTCTTTATTTTACTATACATTCAACACATTGGTTAGTGTTGCAACCCGTGGGCCTCATTAAAAGTGAACAAGAATGAAATGCTAATGGCTGTAGACATGAAAAACAATGCATATAGGATTGTGATATGTTTGATATATGATTTTTTCCCTGAGGCTCACTTCAGGAACTTGTTTTTTTTCCTGGGTTATTACTGTAACACATTAGCTAACAAAGTGGAGTGTAGAATCATTAAAGGGAAACTGTGTTCAATACTCGCTGCTATCCAGAAAAGGGGCTATATCAGATTGCTGTGTCCATACTGTAGGTCCCCACAACCTACAATCTATAGAAAAGGAGAAAAAACAATAAATAACTTATTGATCTTCCTTGTAGTAAAGCATAAGAATCTTAACCAGCGAGAAGCCTTGTACATAATTGGCCCTGCAAGCAACATTCATCTTGATTACATTCAATTTGAACCTATAAGGATTGGGTAACTATTGGTCATTCATCAAAGTCACATTGGCAGGACTTGGTAAATGGAACTTGGTCCGTTTGTACCTGTGTCATCAAAACCAAGTGGTGTATCACCTAAATATTTACAGGCTGAGCTGAAGGTGCATGCAGTTTTTACTTGTTTAAAATATTTTTTATTATAATTAATTAATTCATTCATTCATTCCTTTTCTGTAAGTGCGTAATCCTGAGCAAGGACATGGTGGGTATGCAGCCTAATCAGAATCAGTAAGCACAAGGCACAAACACACCCTGGACAATGGTGCATTCAATAGTAGGGCAACACACGCTCTCCTCGTTCACATAACCCCACTGTTTGTCCATTCATTGAATAATTCATTCATTCATTTTCTGCAACCGCTTCTGTAACTGCCACTGTTCAGGCTTGTGGTAGGTCCAAAGCCTACACGTAATCATTGGGCACACATCCTGGACATGGTGCCAATGCATCTCAGACTCACCCAGTCACTCACACACTCACTATCGTAATTAGGTTTAATCAAATTTACAGTCCTTTGCACACAGACTCTTGGACTGTAGTAGCAACAGGCCAATGCACGTGATGTAGCACTAATTATTTCACTTTACTGTGTTATTGTGTCTCCCTAATGAGAACATAACCCATTGCGTCGTAATTATTAGGCCTACCCGGACCGCACATGCCACATCTGGGATTTGATCCAACCACAGGATGAGATGCTACACCCCCTTCCATTTTTTCCCACATGCCATTTAGGAGAACTGTAGAATGTAATTTGAAAGAGAAATGGTATATGAGCTTAAGAGAAAATCCTTGATTCAGGTTCAGTTTTTCTTTGCTGTTATAGTTGCCAAGTTATTTATTATTTTATTTATTCTTTTTTTTTTAAATAAATGTGGACTCATCAGTCCACAAAAAGGAAAATAAACTGCACACACAGCATATTCTACACAACTTCCTGCTCTAGCTTCTGATCCTTCACATTTTAATGATATCCTGCTGTTTATCCTCTCAATGTCACCTGGATTCTTCGAGATACTTGACACTTCAGAAGAAGAAGGAAAGCAGCTGCTTGGTGTCAGTCTGTATCCTTGAAAGTCGTCGCTCTGACCTTATTGCACTCCAAAGAGAAAGCTGTTTTCAATAAAGCAGCAGCTCCTTTGGAAGCCGAATCAAAGATTTTCCTTTTTTCTATGTTTGTTTTTTGTTTACTTCTGCTACCTATGGAAGTAAACACTCCGCAGAATGCTGTCATGTCCAAAATGTGGATTTGTCTTTCAGCCCTGTGTTCTTCTGGCCCAGGCTGTTTGATGGGGGATTACTTTGCCTGGGAGCAGGGCCTGCACTAGGAAGAGGTTGGCAGGGATTTGAGACTTATTGAATGGCAGCATGGATCCTGAATAAACAATTAATAACAAAAGAGGGGAAGTTGAAAATGAAGTAGTGAAGAATTCGCCAGAGTTGACAAAGGTCATCAGACTAGGCAGAAGCTTTTTTGGGGTTATTTTCCCCCTCCTATTTGAGGAGGGATTAATGAGTCTCCATTTAACAAATGCGCATTAGAGAGAGAACACAATTACATGGAAGAAGTCTGTGCTGAAGCCAAAGTGTTTTTGAAAGCCATTGGTAGAACCCAGACATCTGACATGCTCTGCATTTGCATTCATGCGGGGCTTGAATCTGCTTATGAACTGAACTCTGACCAATGTCAATCTGATGCCCGTGTTCTCCACCAATCACATTAAGTCCTGGACCGGTTGTTGCGGAGAGACAGGCACTGTGCCCTTTCTTTGATGAATTCTATGCTTCAGTAGCTTGACCCAGAGCATGTGTTATGTCAGACTCCTTTTGAATGGATAAACAGCAGTGGGCAATCTTTGAACGTACCCTGCGGGTGTTGAATAAAAGATCTCTATAAGACAATGGATTGATTGTGCATAATGCCAGGGGCTCCTCTCACTGCGAAAAAGTGTTTAACTCTGCATTATTACCCCTTAATTAAATCCAAATAGCAGCGATACAATGTAAATGATTGCGTTTGATGTGAGGACTCTATCTGCCTCCATTCAAAGTCAACGGCCCGGAAGGTGAAATACATTTACGTGTCTTCTCTCTATCTCTTTTCGCATGTCTGTCATCTCTCTGGTGCGATGGAGCACTCACATCTACGAAAGATAATCTCAAATCCCTTTTCTCAACAGCCACACGTTCCCTTTCTCCGATGCTCTGGGGTCTGAGCAGATCTCAACCTCGTACGTTCTTGCATTAGTTGCCATCTGCTTCCGAGATGTGCTTGCACTCGTGCAATTATGTTTCCCCCTCTCACTTCTGGTAGAAATGGTGGAGATTGTGAAGAGGAGAAGAGAGCATTTGAGTGCTGTTTTTGGGGCTCTTTTGTCCTTGTAAATCTCATTTCAACTTCATACTTCATCCCACTATGAAAAAGGGGGGGAGGTGTTGGGGGATTCAAGGGAGAAAATCAAAGTCGCTCTTTCTGGCTGCTGCTGAGGGAGGTGTTGAGCATTAGAGTGGGATAAACTTGCTGTGCGTTGGTCTCTGTGTTTGCCATAAAAGGCACTTGTCTAACTGGGTCAATCCAACTCTCATAATAAGTCATAAATAACTTTGTGCCTTCATTATCTCAGTGCCTCAACTTTGATTTCTCTTCATATGGACAAATTTCCCCTCCCATAAGAGACAGCTGCTGCTAAGGGGACTGTGAGCACCGCAGACCATCCAGATCCAACTGAGCTGCAGCTGCTGGCCGAAAACCTTTCACTCATTCATCTGCAAACCTAAGCCCTTTGCATACAGGCAATTTTGATGGCAGTCCACAGCAGCATCCTGATCACAGCCTCTTTGAAGTGGTCCAACCTTTTCTGTTTACTCACAAACCGAAGCATTGCATCAGATGTTTACTTCATGCACCTCAGCAGAGTGAGTGCCTGCAATGGTCTGTCAGTGTTCGTGCTGATCCATAATGCTAAATGTTTAAATTTGGACCTCTATCGGAACTGGTTCCTACGTGTAATAAATGATTCTTTGAAATGAAATAATGCAGCACAGAGAACAAGGCCAGGAACATTTCTGCCCACCAGCTCAGAGAAGCCCACGAGCCGGAGCGCAGATGAAAGCAAGTTCCAAGTTCAATTAAATAATGAAATGTCTTCGGGCGAAAGTCTCTGCCGAGCAATCATGCAGACTTTTTTTATATTATACGATTTTGTGATTACAGAAAGATTAGTCGCTCGTCGGGTCATGGTTCTGGTCAAGGTGTTTTGAATTAGTATGAAACCGGTCCACATTCAAGGCAAAGTGCAGATTCAAAAGGACTGTGCACCTGTCAGAAGAACTTTGGAGATTTTCTTTTGATTGGATAAGGTCTGTGAAATCCAGGCTAATTGCAGGCATCCAATGTGGACCTATGGGATTAAATAGAAAATTATGATGTTAGAAAACATTTGACCTTTTACTTCAGAATGGCCTTTTCTTTCATAGAAATATCACATCATTAAAATAGCTGAGCAGCATTTAGGTCCCAGGTAAACATTAGCCTAATGGTTTGCCTATACCTGGGGCTTTTGATTTGCAAATTGTTGATCTTTTGTTCTGATCACTGGAAGTTTTTGCCACAACATCGGTTGTAAAAACCCTGAACAAATTTTGATTCATTGATTTATAATGCTTTTAATAATGCACATATGTAACCTCTCACTAAAAATTAAATAATGTGTGGTTCATTCCAATCCAAACAAGTTTATGCTGAAGTTATAAGGAACGATGCAGCCCAGGTTGCCTTGTGACTAAAGGCACAATACCAGGCAGCCAATCGTAGAAATACATGTAATGAATAGAATGCATGAGCCTAAGGTATCCATCCTCAATGCCACATGTCACCTGGAACAGTATAAATCTGCCCAGGATTGATTTCACTCAGTGACTGCACTCTTTGGACAGTTGGAACACTATCCAATCCCTTGAGGGATGAGTTGGAGCTGTTTGTGACTAATTAAAACATAACTAGATCTAATCATCCAGCATCTGTACCTGAACTCACTAATTTCCCTTGTAGCTGAGTGCAAACAAATCTCCCCATTAATACCCTCCCTTTAAAAGAAGCATTGGGTGAGTGAGTGCCTCCAAACTTACAGCCATGTGTATCAGTCTGTTTACATGTAAGGGATAGATACTAGTCAGAATATAGATATGTATAAATTGTTCTGAAGAATAAAGGGCTTAAACATATTCAAGGTTTTGAGGAGGAGAATGTAGAATGCAGGAAAACTCTTGGATATGAGATTTTATCTGATCTAATATACAGTATTGATTTTGCAGGCATTTTATGGACCATCAGTCACTACCTGCATTTGTGCCATTCCTATTCTGTGTCTACTGTAATGTACCAACAGCCATGTGGTTATTTCTATGGTCAGTGTAAATAGCAGGGGAAATATATATATAGGTATGTTGTTTATATGCATATATATAATATATGTATATATATAAAATTATATATATATATATATATATATATATATATTTATCTGTCACTAATAAGGCCCTGCAGACTCTGTGCAGCTGCTAGATACGTGTAGCTCCTGCTGTATTAGAAATCATCTCATTTTTCCCCCACCTATAGCAGAAACTACTGCAGCTAGATTGTCAGTTTCTTTCTTCTTTGATATACCATTGGCAAGAGATTTCACCGGGGCAGCTTCCTTTTTGCCCGTGTCCCTGCGTATCCGCACTCACTCATTAGCCGTCTGGCTACTTGTTAGTGCCCTCACCTCCTCACACCACTATGAAAGGCAGGCCACTAATTGAAAGTGCGTTGTGGGGGAAATGAACAGCGTCCAGCGAGTGGCTGGTGTGTGACAGGGCTAACCAGGAGCAGCACCGCCATCCCAGCCACAGACAGCACCAATTAAAGCCGAACGGAAGCCCTGAAAAGAGCCTGTGTCTTTGAGGCACGGCTCTGCAGCATTATGCTAATGCTGCTGAATAAGTAGCCTGCGCGGGCCTTATTATTTGCTACTTGTTGTGTTCAAATATTGGCTCGTTGGCTTGGACCCGCATAACCCAGTGATCATATTGAGGATTCAACAGTTAACTCATAAATCAGGTCTTGCCAGGGGTAAAATGAGGTGTGAAATAGTAGGTGGACACTGGAGTGGAGTGGGCAAGAGAGGGGGGAGAGGCGATACCCTGGGACACGGCCAGTGTAACTCCACAGTGCCATCTGGTGTGGCAGCAGGAAATTGCAGGGGGTGCATAGTCCCAAACAACAGTAAAATACAGTCATCAAATATTAATTAATATGAAATACGAATTCACATCAAACTTGAGATTAAAAGGTTGTCCTTTACCATTTTTTCCCTTTCATTTCTTTTGCTATATTCCACTTATGTATGAGTTTATGTAACAAATCAATCCTAGTTCATTCTCACATGACCTCCTTTCACACCTGAGGCTTAATAAACAGCCTGTGCCTTTAAGAGTGACACATACAAATCTGAGAGTCATTCTGATTGGCTCTCTTGCATCAAGCCTCATTCAAAACACTAGGCTGAATCACTCTTAATAACTTCAGGATAAATAGATGGAAATGTGGCAGGGTGTATTACATATTGCTTTTAAATATTTTTTTAGTTAGTTTGTTTTTGAGGGGTGTGGTTTCCAATGTTTGTGTGGGTTCCCAGTTTCCTCTGATTGTCCAATAACAGATGTCGGTAGGTGGATTGTCTGTGTAAATGTGCACAGATGTGACTGGATGAGTGTGTGATGCCCTGTGATAGACCAAAGCTTTGGCCAGGATATTCATACCTTGCACACAGTGAATCTGGATAGGCTCTAGACCTATTGCGATCGGTAAGATGCCATTACAGCCCTCATTCACTCTTTGCACACTGATTTCTCACTCAATGACTCCGGTTTAGCACTCAGGTTTAGCAGGACGACTCTTCCACAAGGGGGTGCTATCAGCACTCATGTAGCTTTTACATAAGTGAGTTTTTTTTCTGTTCATAAATAATCATATTTTCCTACAAATATAGCGATGAAGTGGACGACATTTTGATTAATAATCTTGGCATCATTATTTTGAATGCAGTTTTAATTTGAAATGACTTTTATATATCACTACTGCTACTTAAAATACTCCATGTTATAACACCAGCTTTGTAAGGTTCCATTCATGCACACTAGAGGAAGCCACATTTAAATGTCACATGTAGCTGCCAGCTTGGTGTCCTTTATTTAAAAAATACTGTACTGATGTGTGGCCTATATACTTGCCCACTGTGCGTGAAATCGGCAGATCAGGTGGTAGCTTTAATAAGAACCCTCAGGGTTGAATAGCGGCTCGTGAACCTCCAGGCTTCACTGAAACTGAAAGACCCTTCCAGAATATTTATGCCTCAGGAAGCAGAAACATCTGGCAGGGTTTTCCAATGAGCTGGAGGTTTCTGCGGCACTGATTAGCCTCTGCGACGCTGAAATACACTCCAGCACTGCTGCATTCCACAGAGGTGGCAGCCATAGAGCTACTTTAATCAAAGTGCAAGCTGGCTGCACACAACTTCACACCAGCAAGACGATCATAATTAGCATTATTAGACTATTCTGATGGTCACATCCTGCGCCGCAGCTGGGAGATGGTGCGCGGGTTACTGAAGATTTACCCAACATTCATCAGGAATAAATCTTATATGACTCGCTGAAGACTGTGCTTTTCCCCTTTTAAGTCTGATATCAAAATAAATGAGTCTATAAATGCAGTGGAAGTACACAAACATGCAGGTTATTTCAATAACAAATGAACTGTTGTAATTTAATTTAATCACAAATGTCTTTAAAATGAATTGTAACATTTTACCTTTTGATTCAAGTCCTGAAATTTTAAATGAACAATATATTTGTATAGAAACTATGTCCATTTGTAGTGCTTTGTTTTTGTGACGTCACAAATAACATTAAAGGAACACTAGCTTAAATGATTTATTTGTTTAGTTAGTTATTTAGTTATTTCCTCGGAATGCCCCCCTACTGTAATTCATCCCCAGTAAGCATTTAGCCGTTGATTCAACGTTGAAATAACGTAATGACTGCCGTCTAATCAACGTTCTCTTAAGGTTGAAAATGAAAGTTGAAAAGACGTCCAAACACAGACATTGAAAAGACGACTATTAGACGTATTTTGAACGTCCATTGACGTTATTAATTGGTCCCGAAATAAATTACTTGTATAAAACGCATTTTGGACGTCCACTGACGTTATCGATTGGTCACCGCTTAACTAACTTATTAAGATGGATTTTGGACGTCCATTGATGTTTAAAATATGTCCTTGGTGGACAGACTACTTTTAGACCTATTTTGAACGTCCAGGGATGTTCCTTGTTTACTGGGTTATTACAAAACTGTACTGAACTCAACTGGGAGCAGGAGGAAGGGGTGGTGGTTTCCTACCCTTCTCCAAAAGTTATAGTACAGTTTCTGTAGCATTGAGTTGAGAGAGGTATCAACAGATGCTCTCAATATTAGAGTTCAGTGGATTATCACATTAATTTAAAAGTTAATTTTGGGTTACAGATATTACATAGTGTTCCTTTAACATTCATCATGTAATGGTTTGATTTTGATTATAGTCGCAGTGAGTCGGGAGTCTACCCAGATTTATTGGGCACAAGGCAGAAACACAACCTGGCCAGAGTGCCTGAACATAGCAGGAACACACACACTCACTTGTGGACATTTTCACACAGCCAGCTCACCTATCTACGTGTTTTGAACTGTGGGAGGAAACCCATTCAGTCACAGGGAGAACACACCTCACAGACAGTGACCTGAGGAGAGGACCTTTGAAGCGTGTACTGGTTAACCGTAGAGACACTTACCCACTGAGGTTTCTTTCCAGTGGTAGGAACAGGAAGCAGTATTTGCCACATCTACAGCACAGACATAGCACCTGTTTTACTCTCCACCACCACCAGAGCATTTGTACACATAATTAATGATGAATAGATACTGAGAAAACTAATAAAATAATATTGTGTCTGAAATAACCACATGGTATTTTGGGAGTAATTTCCCACATGAACCACAATACGTTTAAGGCCAGAGATTTGCCTTAGAACTAATAACAATATCTCAGGAATCAGGCCACATCTTCATAAGCAATTCATGTGATAACTTCTCTTAAAGTTACTGAACTCTTCAGGCGTTTGGATGCTATCAGCACATAGTGAACAGTTCTGACGCGGTCATGACGGCGCATTGCATATAAAACCCCTCAGAATGACTTTGTTCTTAATCATTTAATTATGCAAACGGTTTGGAAAATTGATGTGAAAATAAAACCATGTCGGAATTCTCTTGATGTTTCTGAAAATTCCAAACATGCAACAAAACCAAAAGAAAAATGACATGTTCATTGTTGCGGAGCGCTTGCGTCAGAAACCCTCTCGCTGTTGCTCAGGATAAGTGAAGGGAATTGAACTTAAAAAAAAAAGACCTATCAAAAATGATGGCACCTTCAGGAATTATTTAACTCACTGTAGACGTGATGTTGGGGAATCTTTTTGTGACTTTATGATGTGGCGTAAAGTGCGATGCCTTCTGCACAGTTTTGACTGCAGGGATCGTTCAAGCATCTTATCAGTGTCAGAGTTAAGTGCTCTACTGAAGGCCTAGGAAGAGTGAAGTGGCACAGAGAAAGTGACAGATTTACTGCCTCTTTTGTCCCACTGTCCTGGCTGCTACTGCCATCTTGTGGCTAACAGCCTGCTGTTGCTGTCAGACACGTGTTTATTTTAAGCAAGAGCTCAACCTCGGAGATTGTGTCTCAATCCATAACTGTCAGGAGCGCTCCAAGTAGCCTGCAGTTCATTTTCCTCGTAAAAAATGAGTGTGTGAGCGTGTGAGTGAGCTTTTTAATTAGCGTCCACAGGGTGTGAGGAGTTTGGATTACCTCACGTTTACCGGGAGGCCAGATTCCCAGCTTGCTCCAGGGTGCACTTGAACTTTGGGGGAAACAGACAGATTTGATTATGTCCTCGTTTGCATAGTGCCCCCTGTCTTCCGGGCTGGACCCTGGTTGCATTTCAGCACAGGAACCTGGCAGCGCAGCCCAGCATTTCTCTGTGGCAGTGGAGTATGAAAACCACACGGAGGCTCATTCCAAGAAGGAGATCCCATCTGCAGCTGGAACATGAGGCCAAATATAGCAGAGCAGAAGCTGGATGTGCAGGGAAAAAAAATCTAATTGGGCAGCATTAAGTTTGCATGGATAATTGCAAAAATATACAAACATTAAATCTGTTCTTAAACTCAGCTGGATGTGCAAGTGAGCCTTGAAATTCCTGAGACAATGACGAGTCCCCGTGTTTTTCATTATTCCGCCTGTGCTGAAGTATCTCATTCCCAATGCACGTTTTATTTCCAAAGCCATTAGTGCGCGAGTTTTCCTGCTGATGTAAATCAGCAGCGATGAAGTCCCCTCTCTGCAGTGCTGTTTGTTTAAATACGCTTTTATGAGGCCTCGGTTCCTTTACGTTTCCCAAAGTCCCTGACCCTTTGACCTGCATCTGTGTGTTGCCGTGCCGTTTTTAATATCCTGACGGCTGATCGGGCCTGAGCCGCATGAGTTGGCCCGAGTGACGTGTGCTGCTTCATGTCATAATTTATTACACGCCATTTTTCTTGCACGGCCAGGTTTACTGCAGCTGCCAGAGTGGTAACTGGCGAAGCTTAAGAGTATTATCTGGAGGATTGTTTTGCATATATTACAGGGTTAAGTGCAAACCAATCTGGTTTATACAAACACAGCAATCCAAACAAGGAGTGCATTGAGGCTGATGAGTTCCACGCCCGCTCGCTCACCGAAGGCTTCCCCCCACGCACATATGCAGCGTTTGAGGCTGATTGGCTTGTATAAGACACAGAGCTGACTTTGATTACATTACGTAAAGTTATGCGCGGATGATTCTTCGGCCACAGATAGACAGAAGCACCTCCGGGAAAGTGGAGCAAGGCTAGCCCCATGTGGGTGTGATGGCAAAATTACAGGAGGCTGATTGCAAGGAAGTAAAACACTGCTTTTGCGGTGTATCCTCAGTAACCTTCAAAGTTGTTTTCTCTCTTTTCAACTCTCCTATGGTGAACGTGAAGCCCCTGCAGCCTTCCTAACACCCTGCCGCTTAGGAGAGGGAGTTTGTTTAATGGTATAGTAGTGCACGAGGGCTCAAAATACGAACTCAAAAAGGCCGAGCAAAATTGTCTTGGCATTTTAAATGGAACACCTCTGTGTGTAATGGAAACTAATCCCCATTGCTGTTTTATTCTTCAGTGGACACACAAAAAGGGGAAGCATTTGTGGTCGACGGGCCCGGCCCATGGCTGGAGTAGCAGATATAACCCGTTTCCCACATCGCCATCAGATGAAGTTACTGATTAAAAAGACAGAAAGCGCCTCGTATCATTTGTATGTCCCTAGTGGCCCCTCTTTGGGTTTTAACGTTCGTAATCCCACAAGCAATAACAAGAGTCTCGCATTACTGTCGCTGTACTGCACGTCCACTTCCCCCCCAAAAGAAACCTGTAGGCGTCCTGCAACAAGACGTGATTTCCAGCCCTCCGGAGAGGCAGGAATTTAAGGGATATGTTCAAGGAATATTTTATTCACACATTCTTCCTAATTACCTCAAAGGTTGAAGATTAGCCAAGACATGTTTGGAGCCTGAAGTTAGTTTCTATAGGGGCTAATATACACAAAAAGTAATGGGACTTTTCTACACCAGTAATCACTGTGAAGACTGCACTTCAGTCATCACACACTCACCTCAAACCTTGAAGACTTCATTCAGAAAAAAAAAGTGTCACACTAAAAGTATTAGCAGCAGTATTTGCAACTTAATGTTTGCCCATTCATTTCTCCATGTTCATAGATCTCCATCTTATACATTGTCAGAAATCACACAACTCTTTGTATTTAAAGCGTACATATTCTCCAACTTTGAGCCGCTCAATGTTCACCCCGACCCAAGCTCATTAAAATGTGTTAGAACACATTAATATTCAAACCTATGTTTCTTGGTAGATGATAAGTAAACAATGTGTAAGGTATACAGAATGGAAGTACAGCATTTCCTTCTTACAGTCACCAGTAAACCTTTAACCAGAAATATTTATTGGCGGTAACCCTTATCCAGTTCAGGGTCGCGGAGGGTCCAGAGCCTACCTGGAATCATTGGGCGCAAGGTGGGGATACACCTTGGAGAGGGCGCCAGTCCTTCACAGGGCAACACATTCATGGACACTTTTAGGTCACATATCCACCTACCAACGTGTGTTTTTGGAGCATGGGAGGAAACCGGAGCACCCAGAGGAAACCCACGCAGACACAGAGAGAACACACCACACTCCTCACAGACTGTCACCCGGAGGAAACCCACGCAGACACAGGGAGAACACACCACACTCCTCACAGACAGTCACCCGAAGGAAACCCACGCAGACACAGAGAGAACACACCACACTCCTCACAGACAGTCACCCGAAGGAAACCCACGCAGACACAGAGAGAACACACCACACTCCTCACAGACAGTCACCCGAAGGAAACCCACGCAGACACAGAGAGAACACACCACACTCCTCACAGACAGTCACCCGGAGGAAACCCACGCAGACACAGGGAGAACACACCACACTCCTCACAGACAGTCACTCGGAGCGGGACTCAAACCCACAACCTCCAGGACCCTGGAGCTGTGACAGAGACACTACCTGTTGCACCACTGTGGCGCCCTATATGCCACATTGTTGTTTTAAATAAAATGGTTTCATCTCCACCATTTTAGCACAAAATTATTCCTCCAATAACAAAAAATACTAATACTAACTGAAATATAAATATATGTATATTCAGTTGCCTTGTTCCTATCACCTTCACTGTGAACAATATTGACCGGCATCCGTTAGAATGAAACATTTCACAGCAGAGCATTCTGAATGGCTCTAAGCACCTTAAGTATTGTATCATCCAGAATTATGGGTGGAATTTCCCAAACTCTTCACATTATGTGGTAAAGTACAGCATGACATCATTGAAATGGCAGCCTCTACCATATTTCAGCCACAATACGTGAGTGGAGTGCTTGACTCCCTGCAGCCAGTGTCTCCAGTGTAACCACCAGCAGTTTTTTTGCTACACCAGGGTGAGGTGGTGCACAAAGCAGGCACCAGGGTGGAGTTTCTGAGTGGGTACAGACCACTGAGACACAACCGCCCCTGTGCCCATTTCCAAAGCCCCACATCAACAAAGTGGAGCTCAGGGGCAGTAAGCCGGAGAACTAGGTCAGAGGTCAGACACTGAGGAGGTCAAACACCCCCTGGGCTTCTGGGTCCTTCTGAAACTGCCCTGCAAATGTCTTGGTGAGTGTGGTTACTGGTGCAGCCATGGTGCTAAAGTTCTTTATGGACCATCAAAAGTACTTAGCAAATGGCAGGAAGCACAGGACTAAACAGAGCGATGTAAGGCATGACCACTCGACCACAGCTCGGATCTGAGTCACATCCAAGTTCGGTCAGTTCTCACACAAAGGAAGACCAACGAGCCCCATCCAGGGTGTGTTCCCGCCTTGCGCCCAGTGATTCCGGGTAGGCTCCAGACCCACTGTGACAGTGAATTGGATAAGCGGTAAAAGACGAATGAATGAATGAATGAATGAATGAATGAATGAATTAAAACAAAGACCAGTGAGGCAACCTACGGAGCACAGAATATGGACTTCTATTTCAGCAACCCAACATGGCGAATATATCATTTTTTTATCTAGATATCATCCAGGTAAACAAACGCATAATAATAATTATATACTTTTTAAATATTTCTGTAGTTTCTCCTCTGTTCAGCTCCTGCTTAATATTTTAGTTATTACTTCTTAACGTCTCAGTAATATTTCCTTGATTTTGATGCCATTCCTCCTTAATATCTCAGTCAATCTTTCCATTAAGGAGTTGTAATAATGTCTCAATTCCTTCTCAGTATCTTTGTGGTTCCTCCTTAATATCTCAAGTGTCTCCATAATATCTGTGTACTTTCTCCCTCTGTAAGGTCTCATTAATATCTCTTTCATTTCTCCCAGACGACAAATAAAATAAATGTAAATACATAGTAATCTTTATTTGCTGCCCAGATGTTTCTCCTGAGAAAAGGAAACTGCTGTCTCTTCTCTTCAGGTTGAATTGAGATCTCGGTGATGTCTCATGCTGGGCTCAGTGCTGAGATAACAACTCAAGCTGTAAACATCTTTTTAATAACATTTTCATCCCGACACAAACGTCTTACGTCTCTTTTTTGTCTGGTGCACTGTCTCCTGAGGAATTTTAGGGAAATCTGTAAAAGTCTCCAGAGCCACCGCTGAGCAAATTTTGAGCAATAACATTTCCTTCTGGAATATTCCTTCAATAATATTCATCTCTGGCTGCGGGGGGACGGTTGAGGCAGCGGGGCAGGAACAGAAGGCCTCTCATGGCCACATGTGCGCCGGGTGTTTTGTCATGCTCCCGGCTCCGGGGCTGTCACTCTGAGAGAAACAGCGTGACCATGTTGATTAGACCAGCCTTGTGGGCAGGGAGTGGAAATATGCTGTCAGCTCATTACAAAAATACATAAGCTCTCACATTCAATTACTCACTTAGCAGCAGCAGAGTAGTTTGTGGAACTGCCAGCAGGGCGGCCTTGGAGGGGTCAGCAGCGAGGGGCATAATCAGCAGAGTTTTGGAGATTACAGTGGATCCATTTCCACCGATCTGCACCTAACCTCTTCCTTAAAGCCGTCTCCTCGCCCCCTCTCGCGCGCGGCTCGGTTCACCGCCCGGACACGTTTACGACAGCTCGACTCCCTCCTACTTCACTGTGCCTTTTCCATTGGGCTCTTAAGTGAATTTCATAGTTCATAAAACATCACACGGCTCCTTTAATGACCGCTTCCCCTCAACTGCTGCTGGCCACACCACCACTGGGGTCTACCTTTTAAAGCTGGACGTTACACAGCAAAACTAAGAGCAGTTATAAAGGTATTGATTAGATATTAATAATTGTAATAGAAATATAATAATACTATACAAACAGCACTAACAACTTAATAATAATTAGCTACGAAGATATTCTTTTCTTTCCTTCTTTCTCTGTCTTTTTGTCTCTTGCTCTGTCAATATACTCTGTCTTACTGTCTCTCAACCTCTCTCTCTCTCTCTCTCTCTCTCTCTCTCTCTCATATAGTCATTACACATACACACAGAGTGCCTCTAAATCAGTGGATGTGAGATTGGAAGTCCCTCTTTGGGCCATGAATCATATGGAGGCCCCCCACATCTCTCTCTCTCACACACACACACACACACACACACACAACCCTCAGCTTTCCTCTTCCAATACGGATCAGATCTGTTAATGCCTGACATGGCTGTAAACCAGCTGTCCGTCAGCAGCCCCAGGGAAGATTTGTTATGACTGAGGGATTCTGGGTAATGCCTCCACAGTGAGGTCTGCTCCCTTCTCCCAGTCGAGGAGCTTTGATTGCGCCTTTAACCTCAGAGCTCCTTCTGCTCGGAGCTCGGAGGATATCATCTAACTGGGAATTAATTGAGGAAAATAAGGCCCTTGCAACAGAGACACCGAGCCTGAAACTTGGGGTTGAGTTTCACGGCACGGTAAAACGAGGCCGTTGCAATTTGCATCTATTTTGCGGCACACTTAACCTCTATTTCACATCACTTACTCTGCGACGCACCGCTTACCTCCACTGCGTTTTAGGAGCAGTTCAGTTAGAGTGCGGTTTATTAAAGTAAGTTGCTGTCCAGTGAGAGTAATGCTTTTCATTTAATAATCAAGGAAAACTATCCCCTGCCATTTCTAACCAATCAAAAGATCTCCAATCACGTGATGCTACCAAGCTGGGAGAGAGAGGGCAGCTCCAGCTTCCTCTGAGACCGAAGCGGTGTGTTCACTTTTTTTTCCACTGTACCACAGCTCAAAGGCACAAACGTTCATCTCACTCATTTTGTTTGTGTGTAAAATGCTGCAAACACGATGTCATTGGAGCTCAACACACTTGCAGGAGACCACTAAACACCCAGCTCTGATATGTAACAAGCTTCCATACTGGCTCATATTACAAAAATACTACACTGTACTGTATTTTTATGACTTAATTATTAGCCAGCAGCTAATTAGCATCGTTAGTAGTCCCTGTCAATGTCATCTTTATATGACGTCAGTATAGGAATCAGCACTGCACCAGATGAAAATGAATGAATGAATATCATTAGCAGCACTCTCATCACTTCTGGGTGAAATGTAATTGGAAATGTCCACCACAAGAGGGCAGCATGGACACGACTCCCAGTTATTGATCAAGTCGCAGTGTTTTCCTTGCTGTTGTTGTTAAGCTTCACTCCTGAAACTCATGTGGGTTTGATTTCGTGTTTGTTTATTTATCTTTGACCGTTACATTCCCCAGTGCTTCCTTGTTTGACTGAAACTCCTCCGGGCGTACAGTAGATGTCCAGTCTGAGCCAAGCTGCACATCTTTAAGTTCCAGTATGAATTTGCCAGACCAGGATTTGCTTAGGTCTAGGCCTCAGGTCATTCCTCACCATATTGTAAATGTGTCTTGTTGATTAATCGAAAGTCAGTGGCATTTATCATAGAAACGTCTCGTTCTGGATCTTTGTTTGGCCTTAAACTCCACCTCGCTCTCGGGTTTCGGCCCCTAAACACAACTGTTTCTGATGTACGCTGGAATTGATTGAAGCCTTGCGAGTTAAAGATAGAAAATTATGCCCCTCGTGCACTAAGACCCATATTCTTAAGTTTTATTATATCCCCAAGACTTCATCTGCAACTGGCAATTCTTTGGAACGTAAAACGATACCTAGCGTATAATTTTCTGCCCAGAAAGAACAACATATCCATCGCTTCTGGAAACTAATGTCTTTAATAATTTGTTCTCTGCAGGTTCGATATGACTGCACTCTGCTGGTATGATAAGTGCAGTAGTAAGGTTCCTGTCCGCTGAAAATACCATGAGAAACAATTAAAAGCACTGAACGTATAGAGCTTTCAGCAATAATCATTATAGCATGCTGTGATCATTCAGTTTACAGTCTGCCGAGACATGATTTATCATTCATAACGTCAACAAACGTCTGGTGTTGATACAGCCAGATTCCTCTGATTGATGCGGTAGAAATGTGTGCGATTTCCTCTTCGGAGGAGGAGCAGAGTGTTTGAATCATTCCATCATTAATCTAGGCACTGCTTTATTTATTCTGAGCTGGGAGGTCATGGTCGCCCCCTCCCCATGCTGGGCCTCAACCCACAACAAACCACAGGTTACTCACGCTCTCAGAGAAGCAGAAAGAAAATTGGTTTTACATTACGGAGTGTCACAAATACCCGCCTGGGCCCCAGTGAGTTGGAATTAAAGGCTGTGGACTGGTGCTGTCTCTGGACAATGTTGTGGGCTTCACACTCAACCGTGTGTGTGTGTGGAGCTGTCGGCTGCCTGTTCAGCACTCCTTCACGCCCACCGTTGTCCTCCGTGGTCTCCGGGGACTGTGTTAAACCCAAGGCCAGAAGTTCTGCAGGTTAGCAGCGTGCTGTCAGCTTCCCACGACCTCAACCAGACGCCCTGATCCTGCTTCGTGTTCTCCTGGAGGAACAGAACCTGCAGGAGGCCTGATTGTTTTCAATCTTCATAGGGTTTGAGAAGCACAACAACAGAGAACAATGCTAACTATGGTGGGATGATTAAGATTAACAGAGGACTGAGATGACATGGATTAACTTAGACGTTTAAGAATGCCAAGGATTTTCTCTCCTCTCTGGCCTTCCACTCGCACGGCCACAGCACTTTCAACCCCTCGAAACTCTTCTGGAAGATGTTCTTTTTTTTGTGGGGGAGGAGTTTTTTTACCCAGTTTTCTCCACATTTTCCATCCGTTAGCTGTGACTCACCCAATCACACAAAGCTACAAGCTGAAAGGGTGAAGGCCAGGACATGCTTCCTCTGAGAAGCCCCGCTGCATCTTTTCTGTCACTAAAACAATGTCACTGGAGCTCAACACACTTGAAGGAGAACGCTAACTGCCCAGTTGTTATGTGAGCTAACACACACACCCGTGTTGGCTTGCGTTGTACGGAGTGATGTATGGCAGAGGGGGGGCTCCTGATTGTCTCAAGGACAAGTTCATGTAAATGTCATTAGTTGAGTTTCCATCCACAGGATTCTTTTATTTTTTCCAAACGTTAGAGGGAGTAGGAGGCCATTTGAGATGAAATGCCCAAACAAAAGTGCCTGGTTCAACAGCTGTGTGGAGAAATAACCAGTCAAGTACCTTTCTTAATAATATACATATATAAGAAAACTCAGAAATGAATACAAAACCACTGTTGTTTTATTTTATTTCTTTGTATAAACACGTACCATTTAAAAATAAGACTACACTTATCTTCTTTCGGCTGCTCCCGCCTGGGGTCATCACAACGAATCAACTGCGATCCGCACCGTCGATCTGCCACAGTTTTTACGCTGGATGCCCTTTCTGACGCAGTAAGACAACACTTATAAAGGTTTTAAAATCTGTTTGTTAATGGTTATTAAATATGCCGTTTAATGCATTAAAACCGTGACCTCTTGTTTGCCAAATAGTGAATCCACATCTATCTACACTTTTAAATCTCAGATCTTGACAGATACTAACTCCGTCAGTCGACATTAAGCCTGTTAGCTTCAGCACATAATTGTTAATGTTTCACAATTTAACCACCAAGTTTAATCAGTTAACTACCAACAGAGTGTCTTTTTACACATTAATTATAATGTGGTGTGTACCTTAACATTTTCAGTAAGTTCTGACACTTTCATTATTAGACAAACAGCAGGTCACTGTGGACTTCTCTATCCCTGTGTTACAAATTAACGTTAATGATTATTAACGTGTTTACCACCTAATTAAAAACTATGTAATGAATAGGTTTTTAAGCCATTTATAAACCTTTATGAATATAGTCTTTTTTCCAAGTGGTACCAGCAAAACTAATGTAAACTTGTGTCCAAAACTATGGAACACTGCAAAATGAAAATAAAATGGAATTCAATGACAACAAAGTTCATTGATTACAGCTCAAAGAGACAGTTATGAACAATAAACAATAACTTAAATAAGGTAGAATCTTCTAAAATATTTGCCTAATTTGAATTTCATGCCAGCAGCATGTTCCTATAAAAGCTGGTGTGTTTCCCACTGTGTTGCACCACCTCTTCTTTTAATACCACTCTGTAAGTGTTTGGGAACTGAGGAGACCAGCTGCTGTATTTTGAATGTGAGACGTGTTCCTGTTCTTCCTGGATACACGATTTCAGCTGCTGGACAATTCAAGGTTATCCCTTTTCACAAAGAAAAAACAGACAATGGATTTGGGAAGTGTTCCTGAGCCCATGAAGTCATTTCTAATACAGATGTGTGTCTGTTTAAATGCAGCGCTGTCTGAGGGCCTGAAGATCACAACTGTCCAATACTAGCTTCGGGCCTTTTCCATGGCATACAGAGATTCTGAACATTTTAAGTATAATATGTGATGGACATGATTAAATCCCCAGTTTCTAGGCTATTTTATGTTTTTCAGCTCAGTCTTCCTCAGAACTCCTCTCCATCTTTACTTCTGAGATGCTCTTTAAGACCCAGTCTTGGTACTGACCTTTTACCAATGATCCGAATTTGTTTAGAGGATTTCTACTGTTTGTTTATTTCTTAGAATCAGTCTTTTGTTTTTCCTATAGCTAATTTTTGTTTAATCAAATGTGCACATAAAAATCCTCAGCTTTAACATTTTATATTATATATATTTTTTCTTTTTTTTCCCCATTTAACACAGGTGTTAAATCTTTTGCATGTCATTGCTTTCTGTTTTTATTTAGTCCTGAAAGCCTTAAGCAGGAGGTGATATCAATTTGTGTTTCAGTTCCTCTGAGAAGCTCACTGCATCTTTTCTGTCACGAACACAATGCCATTGGACAGCATATAAATGGTTAAAAATCAATCGCAAATATTCGCAGCTTTTGTCAGTGCAATGTTTCGGCCACGTAGCTGTGGACAGTATAAACATGGCATTACTTCAAAAGACAAAGTCTGACCACGGAGAGTGTAACGGTGTTTGCTTGAAGTCTGCATAGTTAAGGTAGGCTCTGAGCTTGTTTGCTTTTGCCTAGGTTCCAGGATTCGTGTCTAGACTGAGGGCCTTGGTCTCTTTCTACAGTAGGTATCAGCAGAGACTCCTGGATCCAGCAGTCCAGTGACGGTCCTGGTACCGTAGGTGGTTTTCTGAGTGGACGTAGCTCTGGATGAGATGGTCTGCTAAATGCTGTGCATTAAAATGATATACAGAGTGGTTAGTTTTATGAAAGAAGGTCAGAAATGTCCACAATGTTGGTCTTGGGTAACCACTCAGTTATGCAGATGTTCTTGGGTGGAATTCCTCTTTAACAATAACAACAACCCAATATTGTTAAGACGCTAGGAACAGAGGAAACAACAAAATATGACTGTAAGTATCAGTTTACATTCACAGGCATCTGGATGTGTGTGTGTGTGAGCACGTGTGTAGGCTCATATTGTGTGTGTGTGTGTGTGTGTGTGTGTAGGAGGCCTGGGGTTAGCCCACAGCACTAATCATGAGACCTGGGCCCTGGGGTTAACCCAAACTGCTAATCAGCAGTGAAACCTGGGCCTTGCTCGCTGACCGGGCCATTCTGACTTCCAGGCAAATGATCTGGCTTCCCCAGAGCACAGGGCTATAACTGAGACTATAGCACACACAGAAACACACATAGTCATTCTCCATAGTTACTCATTCATATTGCTCGTGTTTGTTTGCTTTGGCAGGGATTGTCCGAGCGAAAACATTATACCCTCCGTAAAAAGTCCAGGGTTTAAAGCGAAGCTGTGATGTGAGGCGTATAAAACAGGGCAGAAAGTTGGCTCCCAGTTTGATTACCTGCTTTACCGTAGAGATAAGGGGCCACTGACCATGAGCTGGACTGCGTGCGGTTTTCAGTGGGCGGGTTGGCCTCGCTAATTGAAGGCAGTTGATGGCTGGTGTGCCGGAGCGAGTGTGGTGACAGGCGAGGTAATTACATGCATGGGTGGAGGAATGAGGCCTTCAATTACTAAAGGCCATTCAGGTGTTAAGACGGCAATAAAAGGGCTCTTACAATCAAGTGTTTATTTTCTGGGTTTTAGCAGGGAATATACACAGCCACAGAGCAGTAAAAGGCTCTTAGAGGGATGCGGCTTCTGGCTCGGAGACAGTCGAATGCAGAAAGAAAACAAACAGGAGTCACATGTCGTCCTGGTGAAACATGGTAATGACACAGAAGGAAGTTTACATCTGTAAAAATACGCGTTATTCGTCTTACTTTCATTCGGAGCTCCCTCCATTTTGTAGCTGTTCTCCAAACGCACCACAGAACGAGGCCTACACCCTTTTCTATCTTTAGAGGAGGGAATCCACCCAAGGCCTGTCACTCAGGAGGCCAGATCGTCCAAGAGCTAAGGTTAGACCCCACACGCCAGCACAGTCATATTGTATGTCCACAGTGCTGAGCTCCATCCACGTTTTACATCCTGAGAAAGAAACCTACAGAAGTTCCAAGAAAGCATACAAGCCCCACTTGTGGAAGAACAACAGCAGAGGGCTCGTGGCTCTTTGTGTAAAACAGAGAAACGCTTGTGAAAAATGGGGAAGGAAAAAAAAGAAGGCATTTCTTTAAATGCTAGCAAAGGACCAGAGATTTATCTGCTCTTGGGGTTAAGTCAGTGCCTAATTTTTCTTGGACTCCACCTCTGTTTTTCCAAGCGCTGGGAACTATGCATAAAAAGGTCAAAGAAATAATGGTTTTAAAAAAAAAAGTTGTGCATTAAATTTTTGAAATAGAAAATTACAGCCGAGGCAAAAGGGAAAAAAAAGAGAGGAGATTAATGGTTGTGGGCCTGGGCTTTGTATATCGCACTGGCGCTCGGGGGACAAGCACTTTATAAATCACCGCTGGACATATAAGGGATTATTAGTACGATGTGTTTTGTTTCATAGTTTGTGTTATGGCCAAATCCTTAAGTACCTGCTCTGCCCCCCTCTAATCTGTTTTTCTTTTTAAAGCCAGTTTAGAAGCCGGATTTCTTCTTTCTCCTTTCTTTATTTGGGTTTCTGGAAAGATGCTGTTTGAGGAGAAAATTTCTACTAAAGGCTCTGTGTGTTTCTAGTGAGAAATTAACCAGTGCTAGAAAGTGTTATTTACACTTTCTTAAGGCACATAGGCAGGGAATGTGTCAGAGATTCTGTGCATGTGCAGAAACCCCCAAAATCTGCCAAATCAAAATCGGACTTTGCGATCTACTCTGACTGACCGCTTCTAAATGGTTATTTGTGTTAGGTGATAAATAGCCAGAAGACATACAAGTACACAAACAAGGCTAAATGCGCATTAAGTTCAAATCTACAAGCCGGCCAAACATCCTCGATCTGTGTTTCATCAAAAGCTGCGTTTTCATATTCTCAGACGTAGCCAAACTTCTGCTCAGGGCAAGGCCAACACATTTACATACACAGTTTTAGGCTTAAGTTTGATGAAATATGGGTCTATATGAGTTTACATGCGGGGTGTAAGCACACAAGGGCAGTGCTGTGCCTTGATTAAAAAATTTAAGCAAAATTCTACCAGTAGTTTTCTATAGAAATTGAATGGATTGTAGAGGATCTGACTTTTCTTTTACACACTGGTGGTCAACAGAACTGGGAATCATCCATAAACTGGTCATTTTCTTTGGGGATGATGTTGCATTACCACACTCCGTCTGTGCCTTTCCAAATTCAGTGTGTTATTTTAAAATACCTTTTACGCTAAACTCTTTCAAAACTATCACAAAACAAGATCTTTGCCTCAGGTGGTGCATTCGTAACTATTTCATGTAATAACTCTCCATATGGAGCTTTTGCAGACATTAAACTCTTCAGATGTCTGGTTCCTATCGCCACCACTGTGAACAATTCTGACGTACGTTTCTCTCCTGGTTTATTGGTTGTAACTCATTCACTGCTCTAAACATCCCTCGCTCCAGGGCGTCTGAACCAGCAACGGAATGGATGTAGAATTCTGCTCTTCGGAGGCAGTTTGCTTAAAGGCTGGGAGTACTGGGAAACAGTGGGGAATTGGTTTATTGTAAACCCTTAAAGGGAAAGCTTATTGGTTAGTAATTATTCTGTTATTCACTCACGTTAGCCTTTTTATTTACCAGTAATTACTACTAGCAGTATTTAATATTCACTGTGTGGAGAGTAGTGGGGGTCACAAAATTAAATATTTGAAATCTGGACCTAGCAAGAGGTCTATAGAAAGGTTTAAATATGTTTTTTCAGTAACTAGTATAAAATATGAATCTCAGATCTCAAGTGAAGCAAGTTTACAAATTCTGTAGGACTGGGAAATATGGTGTTGGGGTGTAGTCCAGCTCTGAACCCTCTAAATGTCAAAGGAATCCAGAAATGGTTTATTTTTCTATTGATTCAGTGTTATGACATGCAGCTGACTGTAGTCCCAGTGCTTGGTGACACACAGATGCATGAATTTCATAAGGTTTTGTTGTGAAATGTAAATATAAATTTTCCTAAACTAAAAGTTACTCAAAAAAAAATTGTTTTAAACTTCCATTAATTTCCGTGGTCTTCATCATTCCATAAAAGACACTTCAGACACAGTGGGGACCTCATACATTTTGTAGTGTAGAAATAGAGATGCCTGCTTCCATTTCAAACCTATGGAAAGACTTTCTCTACAATTGTTTCACAACGCTTTTGATTACATCTGAATCTTGCATTTAGGGAAATCACAAAAATGTGAACCCTCTGACCTGTGATTAAATCGTTATTCTACAGAGTGAAAGTGTAGAAGAAAAGGGGTGCATTAAACAGGCCTCTGTCCAATCATTCAGTTACCGTTTAATAATTTTATTAATATTATTCCCTTTTTTTCAGACATACATCAAAAAGCATCATGCTGTAACTGAACAACATTAGTTATTACTATCTCTCTCTCTCACACACACACACACACACACTCACACACTCTGGTATTCATGAATAACACTGCCACAGTTACTGTTGAGATGTTGGAATATTACAATAAAAACAAATGACAGAAAAGTCTGCTGCACAGTGCTGTAAATGGAAATCAGAGTCCAGTCAGAGACAGTGGTGCTGTGTGGAAGCGGACCTTCGGAGGGAATGGGGCTTTTAAAAACATGGTCATTTTATTTTAAGATAAAATGGTGTTTATTAATATAATTCACGCACTGTATTCTTTTATCGTGCCCTGTGTCATAGCTTTTACAGCGTGTGTTTAAAGGTGCACTGACCCTCTTCCAGGTCCCAGTGGAGTTTACAGCTTTTATTTCTCGCACCTGCTGAAAGAGTTCCCTCTTAAATAGATGCTTTAATTTACAACACATTCTACCGCGTTAAAAAATGTGGTCACGTGTTAAAATGAGCATAAACGTAGTTTTCTTAATTGGACGCACAGATGGGTTCACTTAGGTACAGCACGTGGTTTTCACGCGTTTTTGAGGCCGGTTTGATTTGTTGGAGTACAACTAGAAAGTTGATAAGTTCATACCGATGTGTACAGCCTGCAGATTCGTTAAAATAAAACGCCATAATTTAATAAACCCTTCATAAAAATGCCACATGTGTCCTTTGAAAGCCTGCGTGGTCAACAGATTTATGGAACTGGAAGGCAACCAGGCATTTTTGGCCACTTTGTAGCTGGCCCTGTTTCTTTAATTTGGCCTTTAAATAAAACTATATTAATTTCATTTTTATTTTAATTTCTGATTGATTTTACACATGGCCTACAACGAGTTAAAGGCATTTAGCCCATGGCCAGTGGTCCACTGATCATCAGTGAATGTAGAGAAGAGATTCGCCAGAGATTCCTCGAGGTTTAAAACGTGTTGAAGGATGTTACGATGCAGCACCAGCGTTTGAAATGTTTAAACGAGGTTTGAAGTGTGTAGGTCGAGTCTGAGGTCAGCATTAGAGCTCAGCGCATAGCCCCCTCCCCCTGAGCTGATTTGTATGTTACGTTAAATAATGCAGACTTTAGATCTTATTCATTTTGAAAGAGAAAACGTACAGCGCTTGACTCAGGTGCCTTCGTGGGCCACTGTGTCAGTGACACGCTGCTGTTCCACTAAAGTTAGAAATGCACACGCTGCTACTAAACTCCCCGTGGATCAGGGCTTGCCCAGTAAACAAGGAGCGTCCCTGGACGTTCAAAATAGGTCTAAAAGTAGTCTGTACGTCAAGGACATATTTTAAACGTCAATGGACGTCCAAAATCCATCTTAATAATTTAGTTAAGTGGTGACCAATCGATAACGTCAGTGGACGTCCAAAATGCGTTTTATACAAGTAATTTATTTCGGGACCAATTAATAACGTCAATGGACGTCCAAAATACGTCTAATAGTCGTCTTTTCAATGTCTGTGTTTGGACGTCTTTTCAACTTTCATTTTCAACCTTAAGAGAACGTTGATTAGACGGCAGTCATTACGTTATTTCAACGTTGAATCAACGGTTAAATGTTTACTGGGTGGTGAAGATTAAATGTTAGGGTTAGGTCTAGGTGTAGGTTTAGGATTTAGGATCTGGTCTGGATTAAGTGCTACTAGGTGCGTGTACATCAGTCTGTTACAGGCTCTGTACTGATGGGAAATACTCATTTTGAAAGCTAAATATTTGGAGAACGATTTGAAAGTCTCGTAGACGTGGTGTTTTTGTGGAGGATCACCAGCAGATCGCTTCTATTTCGAAGTCTGGAAAAAGTGTAAGTTAATTATAAAATAAAAAAAAATAAAAAATAAACAAACAAAATAAAACAGCCCACTTCTTAGTAACGCCTTATTTGAAAGATAAGAAACATGAACATGTTTATCCACGTCACTTTTAATGAGCTTTTGTTTGAATTAAATTCGTATTTTAATTTTGCCTGCTTTTAAGAAAAAGTGCTTGAAATTCAGACCTTCATTTTTTTATTCGGCTTTCCGCCAAAATCAAAAATAAAAGAATAACAATGCTCATGAATAATAGGGACTGTATATTTACCCCCAGTGAATTTAAACATCAACAACAATGGTTCCATACTCCTTTAGGGTTTTTTTTTTCACTGCTTTAGTCCAGTAAAGGTCCCGCCCTCGCGCTCACAAATTCATCAGATGTCACCAATTTACAAAATACACTAAACTTTACAAAAGGACACGCCGTTACGCTACAACAGACACGTTTATTTAAAAAAACAAATAACCATAACCATACTAATGACTTTGACTGTGATATAAGGTATAACTTTCATAGGAGGAGACCAAAGAATGTTGCCTGGTTGTTGTTGTTGTTGTTATCTGTGTAAAATTTTAAATTAATATAAATAACAATATGAATGATAAAGGGAACCTTTCCTATACATCTGTGCAACAGCATGACAACACTCACGAGCGTCGTGTTCAGTTCACGCGATCATTTACAACAATGTACAAGTCCTTCCGGAGCTGTTTGTGCAAGATCAAGACATGTATGTAATCGTGTGTGTGTGTGTGTGTGTGTGTGTGTATCAGCTGTCCGAGTCCGGGTCGCTCTTGCCCTCCTCTGTTTTCTCGGCGTCTGTTTTCGCGGCTTTGTTCCATTTCTGAGGGTTTTCCGATTCTTCCGACGAGGATCTTTTCTGCCTCCTCCACTTCGCGCGTCTGTTCTTGAACCAAACCTGAGCGAACACACAGAGGGAATTCATTTATTTGTTTGTTTGTTTCTTGCGGGAAGAAAAACGTGACCTACAGAGATCACGAAGATCACGAGCGTCCAAAATGATTCTCCCACTTTGGAGTTGAGGCTTCATTTCTCTGGTTAAATTATACTTCGTGTAACAGCCCCCTGATCTGAGACTATTTTTTATTTGAGCACTGATTGTCACACACACACACACACACACACACACACACGGCACATAGTTTTGAACGTAAGAGATAGGAACATAAGAAGTACACATCTACGGCGGAGTGTTATTTACATTTAAAATACTGGCGGCGGACAGATTTTTTAATCATTTTATTTAGTTATATATTTATTTTATTTCTGTATTTATTTCTGTATTTATTTATTTAGTTAGTTAGTTAGTTAGTTAGTTAGTTAGTTAGTTAGTAGAATGCTACATTTATCTAAAATGGTCCTAAATAGTGCTCTAAAATCTGCAGTTCCAGTCACGCTTTTAAAAGACGGTTCCTCACTGTAAATTCACCAGTGTTAAATCAACAGTTACTGTAATAATCCAACACTCTCAGTGTTAACACTAATACCCAGTAAACAAGGAACATCCCTGGACGTTCAAAATAGGTCTAAAAGTAGTCTGTCCGTCAAGGACATATTTTAAACGCCAATGGACGTCCAAATTCCATCTTAATAAGTTAGTTAAGTGATGACCAATCGATAACGTCAGTGGACGTCCAAAATGCGATTTATTTATTTATTTCGGGACCAATTAATAACGTCAACGGACGTCCAAAATACGTCTAATAGTCGTCTTTTCAATGTCTGTGTTTGGACATCTTTTCAACTTTCATTTTCAACCTTAAGAGAACGTTGATTAGACGGCAGTCATTACGTTATTTCAACGTTGAATCAACGGCTAAATGTTTACTGGGTAGTGCTGATTTAACACTGGTGAATTTGCTGTGTTTAAACGTTTTTTCTTAAAAACACTTCAAAGAACCAACTGCACGTTAAAACGATTACAGTTTACAACCGTTTTGAAAATCACATTCCAACAATCAGAACCGTTTACAAAACAGTGAAGCAGAACTAAGTCCAGTGTGTTCTGCATTAATCTGAAGAACAGCGTGAGTCTGTACACGGTACAGTGACTTCTTCTGGTTCTCTACAGAAGAACCCCAACTTTTTAAAGTGTGTTTCAGTGGGTTCTCTGTAGAAGTGTCACTGCTACTGCGGCTCCTATCTGTCTGTCTGACCACATTAGTGTTGGATTTATTCGTGTTTCCTGTACGTTAGCGTTACTTACAGTTTCTTGGTGTTTTTTTGGTTGAACCGTAAAAAGTGACACTTTGTATTTTATCTCTTTTTTTAAGACAAAGTGTTTTATGAAATGAAATCATCTACTTTTAATTATATATTGATTTTCTCAATCTCGAAGTGTATTTCTGGAGGTAGATGATTTCATTTCAAGCAACTTTTTGACGTAAAAATAAATAATTAAATAAATAAATACAAAGTGTTATTTTTTAAAGTTGCATATTTATTGTTTTTTTTTCTTTTGGGGGGGGGGGGTCCTCAGAGGTTTTTGGTTTCCCTCAGTGTTACTCAGTCGGTTTTGTGTGTGTGTGTGTGTGTGTTCCTCGGTGTTTTTATTTATTATTATTATTATTATTATTATTATTATTTGTGTTCCTCGGTGTTGTTTGATTTTCCTCAGTGTTTTCTTTGATGTTCCTCAGTGTTTTTAGTGTCCCCCCGGCTTTGTGAAGCTGCACGTGAAGCTTGCTGAACTCACCTCCACCTTCTCCTCGCGCAGGTGCACCTTCCGCGCCAACTGCTCTCGCGCGCCCACGTCCGGGTACTTGGTCTGCTGGAAGAGGCGCTCGAGCGCGTCCAGCTGCTGGTCGGTGAAGATGGTGCGGTGACGTCGCTTGCGCCTGCACTGCAGCTGGCTCAGGAGCTGCACATCTGTCCGCGAGAGCGAGCCCATGCTCAGGTACGACATCATCTGGTGAGGGACCGCTGACATCAGCACGGAGCCGCTGCTCTCGTAGCCTTCAACACAGAGCGCGAGGACACGGGTCAGAACAAGGCAAGAACACAACACTCTCCCAACAGCCTTTAACCAGTGATGTCACGCCCAAAGTGTGTGACACGCACGTGTGCCAACTGCACCGATCTTTCGGTGTCACGTTTTTGGGCCGCTGCAGCGTGGAATGCACGCGGTGCTACTGAAAATACCCGTATGGTGTAGGGTTAGGTTTAGGGCCACGTAGTTGACAGATTAGTGCGCTACACCGGTGTAACACACCCTTTATCGAGCTCGAGGGTCGTGATCAAACACTAGAACACAGCTGATATTCTATGAATGTCAGAAACACGATAAAAAAATAGTAATAATAATTAATAAGCTAATAAATGAATTAGAGTAGAGCAGTGGGGAGCAAGAAAATAACACACAGAGGGAATCAATTCATTTAAAGACACCGTTAAAGACTAGATTTAGAAGCGTACTCTTCCAAACACAAGAGAAGAAAATAATAACAATAATAATGTTAATAAAATAAAAGTAAAATATAACAAAAACAATCCTCCTCTATTTTTGTAGCTTGACTGAATTCAGAATACATTAACGTGACAAAAACACGTATGAGCCAAGTCCCGAACACCAAAGAAACGGCCCAGTGTTTGTGTTATTCCTCTGTCTTCAGCCTAAAGACGTTCGCCTTTAAAACGCCACAAAGGCCGCACTGTCTGTGTTTGTTGTCGTCGACTAAATTAACTATGAATTAATTCTTCTGTAAATGGACGTTGACTATTAACTGACTCAACCTCTATGACGTCACAGCACTTACTAATTTGTCAGGTCCCTTTTATATTATAAACATATCCTCCTTTGATTAAAGGCTAATGCAAAGCTGTGTGAAGCCCACCGCGCAGTGACGTTTCACCTAAAAAATCAGCAGAGACATCCTCCACAGGGAGCCCTCGGAATTTATTCAGAAAACATAGGGGAAAAATGTATAAATTTATATATAAAATAAGACTGTAAACGATTGTTAACTTGTTTCCACTTACAACCAAAATGAAATGTCCTTTGATCAATTTTTTGACTACAGCTGCGTGAAATCAGTGCATTTCCTTTGTTTCCTATTTTTTTGTCAAATACACACGTGACCTTATTAAAGAATCATAATGGAATTTAAAAATGTGTTAATGTTTCTATGCTACATTTTCTTTTTCTCTGGTGTAAGGTGAAGAGGGTGAACTTTGGCTAAAAATAATAATAAAAAACGCCACCCCCAGATTTGACGTGTTCATGGATCAAGGGCAAATTCCTTGTAATTTGTGCTAATACGTTGCACACTGGAAATCTCATTATTTTCTAAACCCAGATTACAGTGTGTGTATAAACTACGCTGAAGAACTCAAACTGATTTGATCAAACCCCAACCTCTGATTGTTTACAGTCTTCACAGAGTAAACACTCGCAGTGATGTGGAAGCTGTTTGAAAGCCATTCGGCTGAAGGTGTATTCATTTGGTGTGGATTGAAATGAATGAAACCCGGCCTCGTCCAGGTGCTGAGCTCAGGTCTCACGCTTTAAAACGCACTTCTGGAAAAGGTAACTGCACATTTCTGAAGCCAGTCCTTCAATAACCTCATCAATGAAGGTAGTATTTTACAGCTTCTGAAGCGTGTGCTTAAAGCAGGCCTACGTAGAGCTGGATGAACGCTATCAAGGCGGATCTACACAGCCCCAGCCCAGCCGCCATTATTCTCATTTATAATGCTGTGTATGTTTAGCATAAACATATTTAAAATGTTTTGTAATCAACAAAGTTGAGTGGCGGATGGTCGTCAGAGAAACAGTGGGTTCAGTTCAAAGGGAAGAAGCAGGAAATGGGTCAGTTACCAAATCAATGCAGACAAGTAGTCAATATCAAACACTGAATAATACCCCAAACACTTAACAACCTACATCCCAATTACATACTGAGTACTGAACACCCCAATATCTACACCACCTAATCACTAAGTACTACATACTAAATATTATTCATGGGGATTTTAAAAAGCAGTGAATGATATATAAATATATTCAAAACATTTCTAAAAAAAGTCTGGGAATTTGTTTAATTTTGTATTGCTTTAAGCCTGAAACACCTGCATGTTTTTAATGACACATTACTGAACATCACACACACACCTGAATATCATTAGAGTTAGAGCCTTTGGTGGTAAATCTGCAGTTTATAAATATGATAAATAACTACGTAAATGTTGACATCTATTCCATTTTATTTACAAATTGTGTCCCTTCTTTACTACGCATTTTTTATTTATATGTTTTGTTTGTTTGTTTTTTTTATTGTTTTTTTTAAACATTCAATTTATAAACATCAAATTTCATCTGATCCCCATTGAATTATTTTGGTCAAAAGATGTCTAATAATAGAATAAATAATAATAATAATAATAATAATAATAATAATACAAAATGCAGTAATAAAACAATTTTGAAATTTTGTTTCAAATGGAGACAGAACCGCATTTTTAGTGTAAAATCAGTTCATACGGTTTTTTTCCGTTAATAATTCGGAAGAGTGTCCAAATGCCTAACTTCCTGTCAGAATTCCCGTATGGATTTTTGTTGTTTTTGTCTGTTTCATAGTTTGCTTTATAATTGGGAATTGAATCATTTTCACACTGTGTCTCCACGCCGCTGTAAATATTCACTGAAGTAAACAGAGGACGTAGAAACAGATGACGGAACCGCTTCATCACGTCTAATAAAATCATAAAAAAGTCAGGGCCAATTTTCACTGGAGAAGGCGACGTATAAAACGTGAGATAAAAATCGCGATGAAGTCTTAAGGGATATGCCTTTTGAGTGTGTTTACACACACTGTTTACACACACACACACTGTCACAACTTTAAAGTCCCCGTTCTAACGTTGTAGAGTAACTGTATATATTGTATATTTACTTAATCTGAGACGAAGCCTGAGATTTTAAAAATCGTGTGTGAAGTCACACACGCGCCCCGACTCACGGAGGACCACGTAAAAATGATTTTGATCTGTTTGTTTACGTGAATATAAACGGTTGTTTTCTGTGGTGTCCACATCTCCCGCACAATGCACAGACCGGAAATGGAAAGCCCCGCTGCATCCCCTCCTTTAAAAGTTTAGATTTTATTTATTTATTATTATTTTAACTTATTTTTTCCTGCTCTAAAATTACCACAAATACTCATCTCGAGATACAAGGTTTGGCTCCTAAAGTGACATCCCGTGGAAGCGTGTAGGAATGGTGATCTCACCTGTGGGAATGCACGGGCACTGAGTGGGCATCGCTCCGCAGCAGCTCGGTCCGCCGGGCGCCTGCACGTGCAGTTGTCCATAGCAGTAGCCGTTGTAGCCGAGGCGCGCGCCGGTGACCGGCTGGAGACTCGAGGCCGCGGCTCCGGCGGCCGTGTACAGTCCGTTATAATCTGCGGCGGAGTAGAGCGAGTCCGCGAGCCCGGAGAAAACCAGCGGCGCGCTGCGGTGCAGCACCGCGGGCTCCTTACAGCTCGGTCCCGCGGCCAAAATACTGTCGATACTGAACATCCCCGCGGGCATCACCACGCGCACGGACCGGAGAAAGACGCACGAGCCTACAGCTACGGTTCCTCAAAGTCCTCAGAGTCCTGAACGTGCTCAAAGCAAAGCGCTCGGATATCCGCTCACTGCTCGATGCCTCTCTTCATTGTGGTGGTAAATCAAAGGCAGAACAACAAACACAACAAACAAACAACAACAAACACAAACGGTCTTCCCGCGCAGTGTGTGTTGCTGTCGAAGGGGAAGGAGGGACTGTCTCCCGGGCGACCAAGCCAAGTTTGTCCTCGCTTTTATACCCAGCTGAAGTTTCTCTGACGTCACTGAACTCCTCTCTTTTCTTCCTTTTTTTCCCCTTCCTCCTTCGACCCCATCTCCCCCTCCCATCTCCTCCACAAACTCTACACGAGCCGGTTTTTTGAGGTGAGAAAAAAACGCGGATCCGTGTGTATTCAGAGCTTAATTTGATTAATTTTATCTCCACAGTGTTTATAAATTATTGATTGTTATTGTTGGGCTATGATTATGAACAGAGCTGTCGCTGAACAGAAAAGAGGTTCTGTTTGTTCACGGAGAGCTGGTTAAAAAAAGCAAACAAACATTAATGTATATATATTAACCACATTTCAAACGCTGTTTTTTTGTTATTATAACTGTTATTTTGTTTTGTTGTGTTTGTTTATTTGTTGTTTGTTTATGTCTGATGAAGCGTTCGCGGTTCTAAAGCCTGCAGATCTTTTACCAGCCCAGAAAACACTGAAGACCCGTTCACGCGTTAAATGTGTAAATAAAACAGTACACGCTGTAGTTGGCGCTGAATTAAATTTTAGCGGAACGCTATTTTTGTTTCATTTTATTTCGTCATCCAAAATTAATGAACACTATTTGTCTGTAATTAATTTAGATTTTCTCACCCCTGGCCTCGTGGGTGGCGTGGAAATGTGCGAATAATAGACACCCTGTTAAAATTACCTTTAAAAAAAAAAAAATAAAATAAAATAAAATAAAATTCGTGTAAAAACCGTAAATTAATTGACAGCTTTTCTCTGGAAGTTTAAATGGCTGTTGGACGGAGCTGGACAATGATGATCCAGTGTTTATTATATTACACTGAGTCAAATATAAAACTATTAGAGGCATAACGAACATATCGCAGTGTTTATATCAGTGTTCCAGCAAACAGCACTTTATTACATATTAATAACACTGTGTATAATGTGTGTATTATGTACCGTGCCCTAAAAACTCTCCACTGTTGTAGATATTGCCTGTATATTGCACATTAATCATTTTTATTATAACCATTTGTTATTGTACATTGTTTGCATTTTGCACGCATTTTTATATTTTATTGTAGACGAGCACACGGTAATTTGTAAAGTACAATAACTGTCCGTGTGTTCAGGGACCTGTTGACCCCCGACGGCTCTTTGCTCCGTGTTTATGGCGCTGGATTCCTCCGCATTAAGAAAAGCTTTATCTTAAGTGTCTTAAGTGCGTGTGATTTGTGAAGCTGCAGGTCTGACACGGCCGTGATCGCGCGCAGGAGGTGGAGGGAGTTTACCTCCATCAGCGGGGAGGAAATGAACTTTAAACACCTCCAATAAGCACCGGGCCGAGTGGCCACGCTGCGATGAGATAACGCCCATTATCGGCCGTTCACACGCGCCGCGGATGGACTTATTAAAATCAGAGGCTGATCAAATGAAGTTGGCGCGAGGCCGACGAGGCGGTGGGCGCTGATTGTAAACCGCACGGATCTGCGCGCGGTAATTGAGGTCTCCTGCGACGCTGAGCAGAAAACGGATTTATTTGCTGTTTATTTCTCTTTTTTTCTTCTCTCAATCCGTGACCTTCCCCGTGGCGCGAGACAATACCCAACATTATTAAAGTGTCACACAAAAGTGTTGCGGCGTTAATCGCGAACCATAAAACTCACACCAGCCCGAGTGATGCTCTCAACTCAAAAAGCAATGC